>NW_027150027.1:0-148183 GCF_031143425.1 Pleurodeles waltl
TTTTGTAAAGTGCCTACCTGTAGATTTCGGCCTGTAGCTCATCCGCCACCTAGGGAAACCTACCAAACCTGTGCATTTCTGAAAACTAGAGACCTAGGGGAATCCAAGATGGGCTGACTTGTGTGGCTCAGACCAGGTTCTGTTACCCAGAATCCTCTGCAAACCTCAAAATTTGGCTAAAAAAACATATGTTCCTAACATTTCTGTGGCAGAAAGTTCTGGAATCTGAGAGGAGCCACAAATTTCCTTCCACCCAGCGTTCCCCCATGTCTCCCGATAAAAATGATACCTCACTTGTGTGGGTAGGCCTAGCGCCCGCGACAGTAAACGCCCCAAAGCGCAACGTGGACACATCCAAATTTGTGAAGGAAAACAGAGGTGTTTTTTGCAAAGTGCCTACCTGTAGATTTTGGCTTGTAGCTCAGCCGCCACCTAGGGAAACCTACCCAACCTGTGCATTTCTGAAAACTAGAGACCTAGGGGAATCCAAGATGGGGTGACTTGTGTGGCTCGGACCAGGTTCTGTTACCCAGAATCCTTTGCAAACCTCAAAATTTGGCTAACAAAACACATGTTCCTCACATTTCTGTGGCAGAAAGTTCTGGAATCTGAGAGGAGCCACGAATTTCCTTCCACCCAGCATTCCCCCACGTCTCCCGATAAAAATGATACCTCACTTGGGTGGGTAGGCCTAGCGCCCGCGACAGGAAACGCCCCAAAGCACAACGTGGACACATCCAAATTTGTGAAGGAAAACAGAGGTGTTTTTTGCAAAGTTCCTACCTGTAGATTTCGGCCCGTAGCTCATCCGCCACCTAGGGAAACCTACCAAACCTGTGCATTTCTGAAAACTAGAGACCTAGGGGAATCCAAGATGGGCTGACTTGTGTGGCTCGGACCAGGTTCTCTTACCCAGAATCCTCTGCAAACCTCAAAATTTGGCTAAAAAAACACATGTTCCTAACATTTCTGTGGCAGAAAGTTCTGGAATCTGAGAGGAGCCACAAATTTCCTTCCACCTAGCGTTCCCCCACGTCTCCCGATAAAAATGATACCTCACTTGTGTGGGTAGGCCTAGCGCCCGCGACAGGAAACGCCCCAAAGCGCAACGTGGACTCATCCAAATTTGTGAAGGAAAACAGAGGTGTTTTTTGCAAAGTGCCTACCTGTAGATTTTGGCTTGTAGCTCAGCCGCCACCTAGGGAAACCTACCAAACCTGTGCATTTCTGAAAACTAGAGACCTAGGGGAATCCAAGATGGGGTGACTTGTGTGGCTCGGACCAGGTTCTGTTACCCAGAATCCATTGCAAACCTCAAAATTTGGCTAAAAAAACACATGTTCCTCACATTTCTGTGGCAGAAAGTTCTGGAATCTGAGAGGAGCCACAAATTTCCTTCCACCCAGCGTTCCCCCACGTCTCCCGATAAAAATGATACCTCACTTGTGTGGGTAGGCCTAGCGCCCGCGACAGGAAACGCCCCAAAGCGCAACGTGGACACATCCAAATTTGTGAAGGAAAACAGAGGTGTTTTTTGCAAAGTGCCTACCTGTAGATTTTGGCTTGTAGCTCAGCCGCCACCTATGGAAACCTACCAAACCTGTGCATTTCTGAAAACTAGAGACCTAGGGGAATTCAAGATGGTGTGACTTGTGTGGCTCGGACCAGGTTCTGTTACCCAGAATCCTTTGCAAACCTCAAAATTTGGCTAAAAAAACACATGTTCCTCACATTTCTGTGGCAGAAAGTTCTGGAATCTGAGAGGAGCCACAAATTTCCTTCCACCCAGCGTTCCCCCACGTCTCCTGATAAAAATGATACCTCACTTGTGTGGGTAGGCCTAGCGCCCGCGACAGGAAACGCCCCAAAGCGCAACGTGGACGCAGCCAAATTTGTGAAGGAAAACAGAGGTGTTTTTTGCAAAGTGCCTACCTGTAGATTTTGGCTTGTAGCTCAGCCGCCACCTAGGGAAACCTACCTAACCTGTGCATTTCTGAAAACTAGAGACCTAGGGGAATCCAAGATGGGGTGACTTGTGTGGCTCGGACCAGGTTCTGTTACCCAGAATCCTTTGCAAACCTCAATATTTGGCTAAAAAAACACATGTTCCTCACATTTCTGTGGCAGAAAGTTCTGGAATCTGAGAGGAGCCACAAATTTCCTTCCTCCCAGCGTTCCCCCACATCTCCCGATAAAAATGATACCTCACTTGTGTGGGTAGGCCTAGCGCCCGCGACAGAAAACGCCCCAAAGCGCAACGTGGACACATCCAAATTTGTGAAGGAAAACAGAGGTGTTTTTTGCAAAGTGCCTACCTGTAGATTTTGGCCTGTAGCTCAGCCGCCACCTAGGGAAACCTACCAAACCTGTGCATTTCTGAAAACTAGAGACCTAGGGGAATCCAAGATGGGGTGACTTGTGTGGCTCGGACCAGGTTCTGTTACCCAGAATCCTTTGCAAACCTCAAAATTTGGCTAAAAAAACACATGTGCCTCATATTTCTGTGGCAGAAAGTTCTGGAATCTGAGAGGAGCCACGAATTTCCTTCCACCCAGCGTTCCCCCCACGTCTCCCGATAAAAATGATACCTCACTTGTGTGCGTAGGCCTAGCGCCCGTGACAGGAAATGCCCCAAAGCGCAACGTGGACACAGCCAAATTTTTGAAGGAAAACAGAGGTGTTTTTTGCAAAGTGCCTACCTGTAGATTTTGGCTTGTAGCTCAGCCGCCACCTAGGGAAACCTACCAAACCTGTGCATTTCTGAAAACTAGAGACCTAGGGGAATCCAAGATGGGGTGACTTGTGTGGCTCGGACCAGGTTCTGTTACCCAGAATCCTTTGCAAACCTCAAAATTTGGCTAAAAAAACACATGTTCCTCACATTTTCTGTGGCAGAAAGTTCTGGAATCTGAGAGGAGCCACGAATTTCCTTCCACCCAGCGTTCCCCCACGTCTCCCGATAAAAATGATACCTCACTTGTGTGGGTAGGCCTAGCGCCCGCGACAGGAAACGCCCCAAAGCGCAACGTGGACACATCCAAATTTGTGAAGGAAAACAGAGGTGTTTTTTGCAAAGTGCCTACCTGTAGATTTTGGATTGTAGCTCAGCCGCCACCTAGGGAAACCTACCAAACCTGTGCATTTCTGAAAACTAGAGACCTAGGGGAATCCAAGATGGGGTGACTTGTGTGGCTCGGACCAGGTTCTGTTACCCAGAATCCTTTGCAAAACTCAAAATTTGGCTAAAAAAAACACATGTTCCTCACATTTCTGTGGCAGAAAGTTCTGGAATCTGAGAGGAGCCACGAATTTCCTTCCACCCAGCGTTCCCCCACGTCTCCCGATAAAAATGATACCTCACTTGTGTGGGTAGGCCTAGCGCCCGCAACAGGAAACGCCCCAAAGCGCAACGTAGACACAGCCACATTTTGAAGGAAAACAGAGGTGTTTTTTGCAAAGTGCCTACCTGTAGATTTTGGCCTGTAGCTCAGCCGCCACCTAGGGAAACCTACCAAACCTGTGCATTTCTGAAAACTAGAGACCTAGGGGAATCCAAGATGGGGTGACTTGTGTGGCTCGGACCAGGTTCTGTTACCCAGAATCCATTGCAAACCTCAAAATGTGGCTAAAAAAACACATGTTCCTCACATTTCTGTGGCAGAAAGTTCTGGAATCTGAGAGGAGCCACAAATTTCCTTCCACCCAGCGTTCCCCCACGTCTCCCGATAAAAATGATACCTCACTTGTGTGGGTAGGCCTAGCGCCCGCGACAGGAAACGCCCCAAAGCGCAACGTGGACACATCCAAATTTGTGAAGGAAAACAGAGGTGTTTTTTGCAAAGTGCCTACCTGTAGATTTTGGCTTGTAGCTCAGCCGCCACATATGGAAACCTACCAAACCTGTGCATTTCTGAAAACTAGAGACCTAGGGGAATCCAAGATGGGGTGACTTGTGTGGCTCGGACCAGGTTCTGTTACCCAGAATCCTTTGCAAACCTCAAAATTTGGCTAAAAAAACACATGTTCCTCACATTTCTGTGGCAGAAAGTTCTGGAATCTGAGAGGAGCCACAAATTTCCTTCCACCCAGCGTTTCCCCACGTCTCCTGATAAAAATGATACCTCACTTGTGTGGGTAGGCCTAGCGCCCGCGACAGGAAACGCCCCAAAGCGCAACGTGGACACAGCCAAATTTGTGAAGGAAAACAGAGGTGTTTTTTGCAAAGTGCCTACCTGTAGATTTTGGATTGTAGCTCAGCCGCCACCTAGGGAAACCTACCAAACCTGTGCATTTCTGAAAACTAGAGACCTAGGGGAATCCAAGATGGGGTGACTTGTGTGGCTCGGACCAGGTTCTGTTACCCCAGAATCCTTTGCAAACCTCAAAATTTGGCTAAAAAAACACATGTTCCTCACATTTCTGTGGCAGAAAGTTCTGGAATCTGAGAGGAGCCACAAATTTCCTTCCACCCAGCGTTCCCCCACGTTTCCCGATAAAAATGATATCTCACTTGTGTGGGTAGGCCTAGCGCCCGCGACAGAAAACGCCCCAAAGCGCAACGTGGACACATCCAAATTTGTGAAGGAAAACAGAGGTGTTTTTTGCAAAGTGCCTACCTGTAGATTTTGGCTTGTAGCTCAGCCGCCACCTAGGGAAACCTACCAAACCTGTGCATTTCTGAAAACTAGAGACCTAGGGGAATCCAAGATGGGGTGACATGTGTGGCTCGGACCAGGTTCTGATACCCAGAATCCTTTGCAAAACTCAAAATTTGGCTAAAAAAACACATGTTCCTCACATTTCTGTGGCAGAAAGTTCTGGAATCTGAGAGGAGCCACGAATTTCCTTCCACCCAGCGTTCCCCTACGTCTCCCGATAAAAATGATACCTCACTTGTGTGGGTAGGCCTAGCGCCCGCAACAGGAAATGCCCCAAAGCGCAACGTAGACACAGCCAAATTTTTGAAGGAAAACAGAGGTGTTTTTTGCAAAGTGCCTACCTGTAGATTTTGGCCTGTAGCTCAGCCGCCACCTAGGGAAACCTACCAAACCTGTGCATTTCTGAAAACTAGAGACCTAGGGGAATCCAAGATGGGGTGACTTGTGTGGCTCAGACCAGGTTCTGTTACCCAGAATCCATTGCAAACCTCAAAATTTGGCTAAAAAAACACATGTTCCTCACATTTCTGTGGCAGAAAGTTCTGGAATCTGAGAGGAGCCACAAATTTCTTTCCACACAGCGTTTCCCCACGTCTCCTGATAAAAATGATACCTCACTTGTGTGGGTAGGCCTAGCGCCCGCGACAGGAAACGCCCCAAAGCGCAACGTGGACACAGCCAAATTTGTGAAGGAAAACAGAGGTGTTTTTTGCAAAGTGCCTACCTGTAGATTTTGGCTTGTAGCTCAGCCGCCACCTAGGGAAACCTACCAAACCTGTGCATTTCTGAAAACTAGAGACCTAGGGGAATCCAAGATGGGGTGACTTGTGTGGCTCGGACCAGGTTCTGTTACCCAGAATCCTTTGCAAACCTCAAAATTTGGCTAAAAAAACACATGTTCCTCACATTTCTGTGGCAGAAAGTTCTGGAATCTGAGAGGAGCCACAAATTTCCTTCCACCCAGCGTTCCCCCACGTTTCCCGATAAAAATGATATCTCACTTGTGTGGGTAGGCCTAGCGCCCGCGACAGAAAACGCCCCAAAGCGCAACGTGGACACAGCCAAATTTTTGAAGGAAAACAGAGGTGTTTTTTGCAAAGTGCCTACCTGTAGATTTTGGCCTGTAGCTCAGCCGCCACCTAGGGAAACCTACCAGACCTGTGCATTTCTGAAAACTAGAGACCTAGGGGAATCCAAGATGGGGTGACTTGTGTGGCTCGGGCCAGGTTCTGTTACCCAGAATCCTTTGCAAACCTCAAAATTTGGCTAAAAAAACACATGTTCCTCACATTTCTGTGGCAGAAAGTTCTGGAATCTGAGAGGAGCCACGAATTTCCTTCCACCCAGCATTCCCCCATGTCTCCCGATAAAAATGATACCTCACTTGTGTGGGTAGGCCTAGCGCCCGTGACAGGAAATTCCCCAAAGCGCAACGTGGACACAGCCAAATTTTTGAAGGAAAACAGAGGTGTTTTTTGTAAAGTGCCTACCTGTAGATTTCGGCCTGTAGCTCATCCGCCACCTAGGGAAACCTACCAAACCTGTGCATTTCTGAAAACTAGAGACCTAGGGGAATCCAAGATGGGCTGACTTGTGTGGCTCGGACCAGGTTCTGTTACCCAGAATCCTCTGCAAACCTCAAAATTTGGCTAAAAAAACATATGTTCCTAACATTTCTGTGGCAGAAAGTTCTGGAATCTGAGAGGAGCCACAAATTTCCTTCCACCCAGCGTTCCCCCACGTCTCCCGATAAAAATGATACCTCACTTGTGTGGGTAGGCCTAGCGCCCGCGACAGGAAACGCCCCAAAGCGCAACGTGGACACATCCAAATTTGTGAAGGAAAACAGAGGTGTTTTTTGCAAAGTGCCTACCTGTAGATTTTGGCTTGTAGCTCAGCCGCCACCTATGGAAACCTACCCAACCTGTGCATTTCTGAAAACTAGAGACCTAGGGGAATCCAAGATGGGGTGACTTGTGTGGCTCGGACCAGGTTCTGTTACCCAGAATCCTTTGCAAACCTCAAAATTTGGCTAACAAAACACATGTTCCTCCCATTTCTGTGGCAGAAAGTTCTGGAATCTGAGAGGAGCCACGAATTTCCTTCCACCCAGCATTCCCCCACGTCTCCCGATAAAAATGATACCTCACTTGTGTGGGTAGGCCTAGCGCCCGCGACAGGAAACGCCCCAAAGCGCAACGTGGACACATCCAAATTTGTGAAGGAAAACAGAGGTGTTTTTTGCAAAGTGCCTACCTGTAGATTTCGGCCTGTAGCTCATCCGCCACCTAGGGAAACCTACCAAACCTGTGCATTTCTGAAAACTAGAGACCTAGGGGAATCCAAGATGGGCTGACTTGTGTGGCTCGGACCAGGTTCTGTTACCCAGAATCCTCTGCAAACCTCAAAATTTGGCTAAAAAAACACATGTTCCTAACATTTCTGTGGCAGAAAGTTCTGGAATCTGAGAGGAGCCACAAATTTCCTTCCACCCAGCGTTCCCCCATGTCTCCCGATAAAAATGATACCTCACTTGTGTGGGTAGGCCTAGCGCCCGCGACAGGAAACGCCCCAAAGCGCAACGTGGACTCATCCAAATTTGTGAAGGAAAACAGAGGTGTTTTTTGCAAAGTGCCTACCTGTAGATTTTGGCTTGTAGCTCAGCCGCCACCTAGGGAAACCTACCAAACCTGTGCATTTCTGAAAACTAGAGACCTAGGGGAATCCAAGATGGGGTGACTTGTGTGGCTCAGACCAGGTTCTGTTACCCAGAATCCATTGCAAACCTCAAAATTTGGCTAAAAAAACACATGTTCCTCACATTTCTGTGGCAGAAAGTTCTGGAATCTGAGAGGAGCCACAAATTTCCTTCCACCCAGCGTTCCCCCACGTTTCCCGATAAAAATGATATCTCACTTGTGTGGGTAGGCCTAGCGCCCGCGACAGAAAACGCCCCAAAGCGCAACGTGGACACATCCAAATTTGTGAAGGAAAACAGAGGTGTTTTTTGCAAAGTGCCTACCTGTAGATTTTGGCTTGTAGCTCAGCCGCCACCTAGGGAAACCTACCAAACCTGTGCATTTCTGAAAACTAGAGACCTAGGGGAATCCAAGATGGGGTGACATGTGTGGCTCGGACCAGGTTCTGATACCCAGAATCCTTTGCAAAACTCAAAATTTGGCTAAAAAAACACATGTTCCTCACATTTCTGTGGCAGAAAGTTCTGGAATCTGAGAGGAGCCACGAATTTCCTTCCACCCAGCGTTCCCCTACGTCTCCCGATAAAAATGATACCTCACTTGTGTGGGTAGGCCTAGCGCCCGCAACAGGAAATGCCCCAAAGCGCAACGTAGACACAGCCAAATTTTTGAAGGAAAACAGAGGTGTTTTTTGCAAAGTGCCTACCTGTAGATTTTGGCCTGTAGCTCAGCCGCCACCTAGGGAAACCTACCAAACCTGTGCATTTCTGAAAACTAGAGACCTAGGGGAATCCAAGATGGGGTGACTTGTGTGGCTCAGACCAGGTTCTGTTACCCAGAATCCATTGCAAACCTCAAAATTTGGCTAAAAAAACACATGTTCCTCACATTTCTGTGGCAGAAAGTTCTGGAATCTGAGAGGAGCCACAAATTTCCTTCCACCCAGCGTTCCCCCACGTTTCCCGATAAAAATGATATCTCACTTGTGTGGGTAGGCCTAGCGCCCGCGACAGAAAACGCCCCAAAGCGCAACGTGGACACAGCCAAATTTTTGAAGGAAAACAGAGGTGTTTTTTGCAAAGTGCCTACCTGTAGATTTTGGCCTGTAGCTCAGCCGCCACCTAGGGAAACCTACCAGACCTGTGCATTTCTGAAAACTAGAGACCTAGGGGAATCCAAGATGGGGTGACTTGTGTGGCTCGGGCCAGGTTCTGTTACCCAGAATCCTTTGCAAACCTCAAAATTTGGCTAAAAAAACACATGTTCCTCACATTTCTGTGGCAGAAAGTTCTGGAATCTGAGAGGAGCCACGAATTTCCTTCCACCCAGCATTCCCCCATGTCTCCCGATAAAAATGATACCTCACTTGTGTGGGTAGGCCTAGCGCCCGTGACAGGAAATTCCCCAAAGCGCAACGTGGACACAGCCAAATTTTTGAAGGAAAACAGAGGTGTTTTTTGTAAAGTGCCTACCTGTAGATTTCGGCCTGTAGCTCATCCGCCACCTAGGGAAACCTACCAAACCTGTGCATTTCTGAAAACTAGAGACCTAGGGGAATCCAAGATGGGCTGACTTGTGTGGCTCAGACCAGGTTCTGTTACCCAGAATCCTCTGCAAACCTCAAAATTTGGCTAAAAAAACATATGTTCCTAACATTTCTGTGGCAGAAAGTTCTGGAATCTGAGAGGAGCCACAAATTTCCTTCCACCCAGCGTTCCCCCACGTCTCCCGATAAAAATGATACCTCACTTGTGTGGGTAGGCCTAGCGCCCGCGACAGGAAACGCCCCAAAGCGCAACGTGGACACATCCAAATTTGTGAAGGAAAACAGAGGTGTTTTTTGCAAAGTGCCTACCTGTAGATTTTGGCTTGTAGCTCAGCCGCCACCTATGGAAACCTACCCAACCTGTGCATTTCTGAAAACTAGAGACCTAGGGGAATCCAAGATGGGGTGACTTGTGTGGCTCGGACCAGGTTCTGTTACCCAGAATCCTTTGCAAACCTCAAAATTTGGCTAACAAAACACATGTTCCTCCCATTTCTGTGGCAGAAAGTTCTGGAATCTGAGAGGAGCCACGAATTTCCTTCCACCCAGCATTCCCCCACGTCTCCCGATAAAAATGATACCTCACTTGTGTGGGTAGGCCTAGCGCCCGCGACAGGAAACGCCCCAAAGCGCAACGTGGACACATCCAAATTTGTGAAGGAAAACAGAGGTGTTTTTTGCAAAGTGCCTACCTGTAGATTTCGGCCTGTAGCTCATCCGCCACCTAGGGAAACCTACCAAACCTGTGCATTTCTGAAAACTAGAGACCTAGGGGAATCCAAGATGGGCTGACTTGTGTGGCTCGGACCAGGTTCTGTTACCCAGAATCCTCTGCAAACCTCAAAATTTGGCTAAAAAAACACATGTTCCTAACATTTCTGTGGCAGAAAGTTCTGGAATCTGAGAGGAGCCACAAATTTCCTTCCACCCAGCGTTCCCCCATGTCTCCCGATAAAAATGATACCTCACTTGTGTGGGTAGGCCTAGCGCCCGCGACAGGAAACGCCCCAAAGCGCAACGTGGACTCATCCAAATTTGTGAAGGAAAACAGAGGTGTTTTTTGCAAAGTGCCTACCTGTAGATTTTGGCTTGTAGCTCAGCCGCCACCTAGGGAAACCTACCAAACCTGTGCATTTCTGAAAACTAGAGACCTAGGGGAATCCAAGATGGGGTGACTTGTGTGGCTCGGACCAGGTTCTGTTACCCAGAATCCTTTGCAAAACTCACAATTTGGGTAAAAAAACACATGTTCCTCACATTTCTGTGGCAGAAAGTTCTGGAATCTGAGAGGAGCCACAAATTTCCTTCCACCCAGCGTTCCCCCACGTTTCCCGATAAAAATGATATCTCACTTGTGTGGGTAGGCCTAGCGCCCGCGACAGAAAACGCCCCAAAGCGCAACGTGGACACAGCCAAATTTTTGAAGGAAAACAGAGGTGTTTTTTGCAAAGTGCCTACCTGTAGATTTTGGCCTGTAGCTCAGCCGCCACCTAGGGAAACCTACCAGACCTGTGCATTTCTGAAAACTAGAGACCTAGGGGAATCCAAGATGGGGTGACTTGTGTGGCTCGGGCCAGGTTCTCTTACCCAGAATCCTTTGCAAACCTCAAAATTTGGCTAAAAAAACACATGTTCCTCACATTTCTGTGGCAGAAAGTTCTGGAATCTGAGAGGAGCCACGAATTTCCTTCCACCCAGCATTCCCCCATGTCTCCCGATAAAAATGATACCTCACTTGTGTGGGTAGGCCTAGCGCCCGTGACAGGAAATTCCCCAAAGCGCAACGTGGACACAGCCAAATTTTTGAAGGAAAACAGAGGTGTTTTTTGTAAAGTGCCTACCTGTAGATTTCGGCCTGTAGCTCATCCGCCACCTAGGGAAACCTACCAAACCTGTGCATTTCTGAAAACTAGAGACCTAGGGGAATCCAAGATGGGCTGACTTGTGTGGCTCGGACCAGGTTCTGTTACCCAGAATCCTCTGCAAACCTCAAAATTTGGCTAAAAAAACATATGTTCCTAACATTTCTGTGGCAGAAAGTTCTGGAATCTGAGAGGAGCCACAAATTTCCTTCCACCCAGCGTTCCCCCACGTCTCCCGATAAAAATGATACCTCACTTGTGTGGGTAGGCCTAGCGCCCGCGACAGGAAACGCCCCAAAGCGCAACGTGGACACATCCAAATTTGTGAAGGAAAACAGAGGTGTTTTTTGCAAAGTGCCTACCTGTAGATTTTGGCTTGTAGCTCAGCCGCCACCTATGGAAACCTACCCAACCTGTGCATTTCTGAAAACTAGAGACCTAGGGGAATCCAAGATGGGGTGACTTGTGTGGCTCGGACCAGGTTCTGTTACCCAGAATCCTTTGCAAACCTCAAAATTTGGCTAACAAAACACATGTTCCTCCCATTTCTGTGGCAGAAAGTTCTGGAATCTGAGAGGAGCCACGAATTTCCTTCCACCCAGCATTCCCCCACGTCTCCCGATAAAAATGATACCTCACTTGTGTGGGTAGGCCTAGCGCCCGCGACAGGAAACGCCCCAAAGCGCAACGTGGACACATCCAAATTTGTGAAGGAAAACAGAGGTGTTTTTTGCAAAGTGCCTACCTGTAGATTTCGGCCTGTAGCTCATCCGCCACCTAGGGAAACCTACCAAACCTGTGCATTTCTGAAAACTAGAGACCTAGGGGAATCCAAGATGGGCTGACTTGTGTGGCTCGGACCAGGTTCTGTTACCCAGAATCCTCTGCAAACCTCAAAATTTGGCTAAAAAAACACATGTTCCTAACATTTCTGTGGCAGAAAGTTCTGGAATCTGAGAGGAGCCACAAATTTCCTTCCACCCAGCGTTCCCCCATGTCTCCCGATAAAAATGATACCTCACTTGTGTGGGTAGGCCTACCGCCTGCGACAGGAAACGCCCCAAAGCGCAACGTGGACTCATCCAAATTTGTGAAGGAAAACAGAGGTGTTTTTTGCAAAGTGCCTACCTGTAGATTTTGGCTTGTAGCTCAGCCGCCACCTAGGGAAACCTACCAAACCTGTGCATTTCTGAAAACTAGAGACCTAGGGGAATCCAAGATGGGGTGACTTGTGTGGCTCGGACCAGGTTGTGTTACCCAGAATCCTTTGCAAACCTCAAAATTTGGCTAAAAAAACACATGTTCCTCACATTTCTGTGGCAGAAAGTTCTGGAATCTGAGAGGAGCCACAAATTTCCTTCCACCCAGCGTTCCCCCACGTCTCCCGATAAAAATGATACCTCACTTGTGTGGGTAGGCCTAGCGCCCGCGACAGGAAACGCCCCAAAGCGCCACGTGGACACATCCAAATTTGTGAAGGAAAACAGAGGTGTTTTTTGCAAAGTGCCTACCTGTAGATTTTGGCTTGTAGCTCAGCCGCCACCTAGGGAAACCTACCAAACCTGTGCATTTCTGAAAACTAGAGACCTAGGGGAATCCAAGATGGGGTGACATGTGTGGCTCGGACCAGGTTCTGATACCCAGAATCCTTTGCAAAACTCAAAATTTGGCTAAAAAAACACATGTTCCTCACATTTCTGTGGCAGAAAGTTCTGGAATCTGAGAGGAGCCACAAATTTCCTTCCACCCAGCGTTCCCCCACGTCTCCCGATAAAAATGATACCTCACTTGTGTGGGTAGGCCTAGCGCCCGCAACAGGAAATGCCCCAAAGCGCAACGTAGACACAGCCAAATTTTTGAAGGAAAACAGAGGTGTTTTTTGCAAAGTGCCTACCTGTAGATTTTGGCCTGTAGCTCAGCCGCCACCTAGGGAAACCTACCAAACCTGTGCATTTCTGAAAACTAGAGACCTAGGGGAATCCAAGATGGGGTGACTTGTGTGGCTCAGACCAGGTTCTGTTACCCAGAATCCATTGCAAACCTCAAAATTTGGCTAAAAAAACACATGTTCCTCACATTTCTGTGGCAGAAAGTTCTGGAATCTGAGAGGAGCCACAAATTTCCTTCCACCCAGCGTTCCCCCACGTCTCCCGATAAAAATGATACCTCACTTGTGTGGGTAGGCCTAGCGCCCGCGACAGGAAACGCCCCAAAGCGCCACGTGGACACATCCAAATTTGTGAAGGAAAACAGAGGTGTTTTTTGCAAAGTGCCTACCTGTAGATTTTGGCTTGTAGCTCAGCCGCCACCTAGGGAAACCTACCAAACCTGTGCATTTCTGAAAACTAGAGACCTAGGGGAATCCAAGATGGGGTGACTTGTGTGGCTCGGACCAGGTTCTGTTACCCAGAATCCTTTGCAAAACTCAAAATTTGGCTAAAAAAACACATGTTCCTCACATTTCTGTGGCAGAAAGTTCTGGAATCTGAGAGGAGCCACAAATTTCCTTCCACCCAGCGTTCCCCCATGTTTCCCGATAAAAATGATACCTCACTTGTGTGGGTAGGCCTAGCGCCCGCAACAGGAAACGCCCCAAAGCGCAACGTAGACACAGCCAAATTTTTGAAGGAAAACAGAGGTGTTTTTTGCAAAGTGCCTACCTGTAGATTTTGGCTTGTAGCTCAGCCGCCACCTAGGGAAACCTACCAAACCTGTGCATTTCTGAAAACTAGAGACCTAGGGGAATCCAAGATGGGGTGACTTGTGTGGCTCGGACCAGGTTCTGTTACCCAGAATCCTTTGCAAAACTCAAAATTTGGCTAAAAAAACACATGTTCCTCACATTTCTGTGGCAGAAAGTTCTGGAATCTGAGAGGAGCCACGAATTTCCTTCCACCCAGCATTCCCCCACATCTCCAGATAAAAATGATACCTCACTTGTGTGGGTAGGCCTAGCGCCCGTGACAGGAAATGCCCCAAAGCGCAACGTGGACACAGCCAAATTTTTGAAGGAAAACAGAGGTGTTTTTTGCAAAGTGCCTACCTGTAGATTTTGGCCTGTAGCTCAGCCGCCACCTAGGGAAACCTACCAGACCTGTGCATTTCTGAAAACTAGAGACCTAGGGGAATCCAAGATGGGGTGACTTGTGTGGCTCGGGCCAGGTTCTGTTACCCAGAATCCTTTGCAAACCTCAAAATTTGGCTAAAAAAACACATGTTCCTCACATTTCTGTGGCAGAAAGTTCTGGAATCTGAGAGGAGCCACGAATTTCCTTCCACCCAGCATTCCCCCATGTCTCCCGATAAAAATGATACCTCACTTGTGTGGGTAGGCCTAGCGCCCGTGACAGGAAATTCCCCAAAGCGCAACGTGGACACAGCCAAATTTTTGAAGGAAAACAGAGGTGTTTTTTGTAAAGTGCCTACCTGTAGATTTCGGCCTGTAGCTCATCCGCCACCTAGGGAAACCTACCAAACCTGTGCATTTCTGAAAACTAGAGACCTAGGGGAATCCAAGATGGGCTGACTTGTGTGGCTCGGACCAGGTTCTGTTACCCAGAATCCTCTGCAAACCTCAAAATTTGGCTAAAAAAACATATGTTCCTAACATTTCTGTGGCAGAAAGTTCTGGAATCTGAGAGGAGCCACAAATTTCCTTCCACCCAGCGTTCCCCCACGTCTCCCGATAAAAATGATACCTCACTTGTGTGGGTAGGCCTAGCGCCCGCGACAGGAAACGCCCCAAAGCGCAACGTGGACACATCCAAATTTGTGAAGGAAAACAGAGGTGTTTTTTGCAAAGTGCCTACCTGTAGATTTTGGCTTGTAGCTCAGCCGCCACCTATGGAAACCTACCCAACCTGTGCATTTCTGAAAACTAGAGACCTAGGGGAATCCAAGATGGGGTGACTTGTGTGGCTCGGACCAGGTTCTGTTACCCAGAATCCTTTGCAAACCTCAAAATTTGGCTAACAAAACACATGTTCCTCCCATTTCTGTGGCAGAAAGTTCTGGAATCTGAGAGGAGCCACGAATTTCCTTCCACCCAGCATTCCCCCACGTCTCCCGATAAAAATGATACCTCACTTGTGTGGGTAGGCCTAGCGCCCGCGACAGGAAACGCCCCAAAGCGCAACGTGGACACATCCAAATTTGTGAAGGAAAACAGAGGTGTTTTTTGCAAAGTGCCTACCTGTAGATTTCGGCCTGTAGCTCATCCGCCACCTAGGGAAACCTACCAAACCTGTGCATTTCTGAAAACTAGAGACCTAGGGGAATCCAAGATGGGCTGACTTGTGTGGCTCGGACCAGGTTCTGTTACCCAGAATCCTCTGCAAACCTCAAAATTTGGCTAAAAAAACACATGTTCCTAACATTTCTGTGGCAGAAAGTTCTGGAATCTGAGAGGAGCCACAAATTTCCTTGCACCCAGCGTTCCCCCACGTCTCCCGATAAAAATGATACCTCACTTGTGTGGGTAGGCCTAGCGCCCGCGACAGGAAACGCCCCAAAGCGCAACGTGGACTCATCCAAATTTGTGAAGGAAAACAGAGGTGTTTTTTGCAAAGTGCCTACCTGTAGATTTTGGCTTGTAGCTCAGCCGCCACCTAGGGAAACCTACCAAACCTGTGCATTTCTGAAAACTAGAGACCTAGGGGAATCCAAGATGGGGTGACTTGTGTGGCTCGGACCAGGTTCTGTTACCCAGAATCCTTTGCAAAACTCAAAATTTGGCTAAAAAAACACATGTTCCTCACATTTCTGTGGCAGAAAGTTCTGGAATCTGAGAGGAGCCACAAATTTCCTTCCACCCAGCGTTCCCCCATGTTTCCCGATAAAAATGATACCTCACTTGTGTGGGTAGGCCTAGCGCCCGCAACAGGAAACGCCCCAAAGCGCAACGTAGACACAGCCAAATTTTTGAAGGAAAACAGAGGTGTTTTTTGCAAAGTGCCTACCTGTAGATTTTGGCCTGTAGCTCAGCCGCCACCTAGGGAAACCTACCAAACCTGTGCATTTCTGAAAACTAGAGACCTAGGGGAATCCAAGATGGGGTGACTTGTGTGGCTCGGACCAGGTTCTGTTACCCAGAATCCTTTGCAAACCTCAAAATTTGGCTAACAAAACACATGTTCCTCACATTTCTGTGGCAGAAAGTTCTGGAATCTGAGAGGAGCCACGAATTTCCTTCCACCCAGCATTCCCCCACGTCTCCCGATAAAAATGATACCTCACTTGTGTGGGTAGGCCTAGCGCCCGCGACAGGAAACGCCCCAAAGCGCAACGTGGACACATCCAAATTTGTGAAGGAAAACAGAGGTGTTTTTTGCAAAGTGCCTACCTGTAGATTTCGGCCTGTAGCTCATCCGCCACCTAGGGAAACCTACCAAACCTGTGCATTTCTGAAAACTAGAGACCTAGGGGAATCCAAGATGGGCTGACTTGTGTGGCTCGGACCAGGTTCTGTTACCCAGAATCCTCTGCAAACCTCAAAAGTTGGCTAAAAAAACACATGTTCCTAACATTTCTGTGGCAGAAAGTTCTGGAATCTGAGAGGAGCCACAAATTTCCTTCCACCCAGCGTTCCCCCACGTCTCCCGATAAAAATGATACCTCACTTGTGTGGGTAGGCCTAGCGCCCGCGACAGGAAACGCCCCAAAGCGCAACGTGGACTCATCCAAATTTGTGAAGGAAAACAGAGGTGTTTTTTGCAAAGTGCCTACCTGTAGATTTTGGCTTGTAGCTCAGCCGCCACCTAGGGAAACCTACCAAACCTGTGCATTTCTGAAAACTAGAGACCTAGGGGAATCCAAGATGGGGTGACTTGTGTGGCTCGAACCAGGTTGTGTTACCCAGAATCCTTTGCAAAACTCAAAATTTGGCTAAAAAAACACATGTTCCTCACATTTCTGTGGCAGAAAGTTCTGGAATCTGAGAGGAGCCACAAATTTCCTTCCACCCAGCGTTCCCCCACGTCTCCCGATAAAAATGATACCTCACTTGTGTGGGTAGGCCTAGCGCCCGCGACAGGAAACGCCCCAAAGCGCAACGTGGACACATCCAAATTTGTGAAGGAAAACAGATGTGTTTTTTGCAAAGTGCCTACCTGTAGATTTTGGCTTGTAGCTCAGCCGCCACCTATGGAAACCTACCAAAGCTGTGCATTTCTGAAAACTAGAGACCTAGGGGAATCCAAGATGGGGTGACTTGTGTGGCTCGGACCAGGTTCTGTTACCCAGAATCCTTTGCAAACCTCAAAATTTGGCTAAAAAAACACATGTTCCTCACATTTCTGTGGCAGAAAGTTCTGGAATCTGAGAGGAGCCACAAATTTCCTTCCACCCAGCGTTCCCCCACGTCTCCTGATAAAAATGATACCTCACTTGTGTGGGTAGGCCTAGCGCCCGCGACAGGAAACGCCCCAAAAGCGCAACGTGGACACAGCCAAATTTGTGAAGGAAAACAGAGGTGTTTTTTGCAAATTGCCTACCTGTAGATTTTGGCTTGTAGCTCAGCCGCCACCTAGGGAAACCTACCAAACCTGTGCATTTCTGAAAACTAGAGACCTAGGGGAATCCAAGATGGGGTGACTTGTGTGGCTCGGACCAGGTTCTGTTACCCAGAATTCTTTGCAAACCTCAAAATTTGGCTAAAAAAACACATGTTCCTCACATTTCTGTGGCAGAAAGTTCTGGAATCTGAGAGGAGCCACGAATTTCCTTCCACCCAGCGTTCCCCCACATCTCCAGATAAAAATGATACCTCACTTGTGTGGGTAGGCCTAGCGCCCGTGACAGGAAATGCCCCAAAGCGCAACGTGGACACAGCCAAATTTTTGAAGGAAAACAGAGGTGTTTTTTGCAAAGTGCCTACCTGTAGATTTTGGCCTGTAGCTCAGCCGCCACCTAGGGAAACCTACCAAACCTGTGCATTTCTGAAAACTAGAGACCTAGGGGAATCCAAGATGGGGTGACTTGTGTGGCTCGGACCAGGTTCTGTTACCCAGAATCCTCTGCAAACCTCAAAATTTGGCTAAAAAAACACATGTTCCTCACATTTCTGTGGCAGAAAGTTCTGGAATCTGAGAGGAGCCACGCATTTCCTTCCACCCAGCGTTCCCCCACGTCTCCCGATAAAAATTATACCTCACTTGTGTGGGTAGGCCTAGCGCCCGTGACAGGAAATTCCCCAAAGCGCAACGTGGACACAGCCAAATCTTTGAAGGAAAACAGAGGTGTTTTTTGCAAAGTGCCTACCTGTAGATTTCGGCCTGTAGCTCATCCGCCACCTAGGGAAACCTACCAAACCTGTGCATTTCTGAAAACTAGAGACCTAGGGTAATCCAAGATGGGCTGACTTGTGTGGCTCGGACCAGGTTCTGTTACCCAGAATCCTTTGCAAACCTCAAAATTTGGCTAAAAAAACACATGTTCCTAACATTTCTGTGGCAGAAAGTTCTGGAATCTGAGAGGAGCCACAAATTTCCTTCCACCCAGCGTTCCCCCACGTCTTCCGATAAAAATGATACCTCACTTGTGTGGGTAGGCCTAGCGCCCGCGACAGGAAACGCCCCAAAGCGCAACGTGGACTCATCCAAATTTGTGAAGGAAAACAGAGGTGTTTTTTGCAAAGTGCCTACCTGTAGATTTTGGCTTGTAGCTCAGCCGCCACCTAGGGAAACCTACCAAACCTGTGCATTGTTGAAAACTAGAGACCTAGGGGAATCCAAGATGGGGTGACTTGTGTGGCTCGGACCAGGTTCTGTTACCCAGAATCCTTTGCAAACCTCAAAATTTGGCTAAAAAAACACATGTTCCTCACATTTCTGTGGCAGAAAGTTCTGGAATCTGAGAGGAGCCACGAATTTCCTTCCACCCAGCGTTCCCCCACGTCTCCCGATAAAAATGATACCTCACTTGTGTGGGTAGGCCTAGCGCCCGCGACAGGAAACGCCCCAAAGCGCAACGTGGACACATCCAAATTTGTGAAGGAAAACAGAGGTGTTTTTTGCAAAGTGCCTACCTGTAGATTTTGGCTTGTAGCTCAGCCGCCACCTATGGAAACCTACCAAACCTGTGCATTTCTGAAAACTAGAGACCTAGGGGAATTCAAGATGGTGTGACATGTGTGGCTCGGACCAGGTTCTGTTACCCAGAATCCTTTGCAAACCTCAAAATTTGGCTAAAAAAACAAATGTTCCTCACATTTCTGTGGCAGAAAGTTCTGGAATCTGAGAGGAGCCACAAATTTCCTTCCACCCAGCGTTCCCCCACGTCTCCCGATAAAAATGATACCTCACTTGTGTGGGTAGGCCTAGCGCCTGTGACAGGAAATGCCCCAAAGCGCAACGTGGACACAGCCAAATTTTTGAAGGAAAACAGTGGTGTTTTTTGCAAAGTGCCTACCTGTAGATTTTGGCCTGTAGCTCAGCCGCCACCTAGGGAAACCTACCAAACCTGTGCATTTCTGAAAACTAGAGACCTAGGGGAATCCAAGATGGGGTGACTTGTGTGGCTCGGACCAGGTTCTGTTACCCAGAATCCTTTGCAAACCTCAAAATTTGGCTAAAAAAACACATGTTCCTCACATTTCTGTGGCAGAAAGTTCTGGAATCTGAGAGGAGCCACGAATTTCCTTCCACCCAGCGTTCCCCCACGTCTCCCGATAAAAATGATACCTCACTTGTGTGCGTAGGCCTAGCGCCTGTGACAGGAAATGCCCCAAAGCGCAAAGTGGACACAGCCAAATTTTTGAAGGAAAACAGAGGTGTTTTTTGCAAAGTGCCTACCTGTAGATTTTGGCCTGTAGCTCAGCCGCCACCTAGGGAAACCTACCAAACCTGTGCATTTCTGAAAACTAGAGACCTAGGGGAATCCAAGATGGGGTGACTGGTGTGGCTCGGACCAGGTTCTGTTACCCAGAATCCTTTGCAAACCTCAAAATTTTGCTAAAAAAACACATGTGCCTCATATTTCTGTGGCAGAAAGTTCTGGAATCTGAGAGGAGCCACGAATTTCCTTCCACCCAGCGTTCCCCCACGTCTCCCGATAAAAATGATACCTCACTTGTGTGCGTAGGCCTAGCGCCCGTGACAGGAAATGCCCCAAAGCGCAACGTGGACACAGCCAAATTTTTGAAGGAAAACAGAGGTGTTTTTTGCAAAGTGCCTACCTGTAGATTTTGGCTTGTAGCTCAGCCGCCACCTAGGGAAACCTACCAAACCTGTGCATTTCTGAAAACTAGAGTCCTAGGGGAATCCAAGATGGGGTGACTTGTGTGGCTCGGACCAGGTTCTGTTACCCTGAATCCTTTGCAAACCTCAAAATTTGGCTAAAAAAACACATGTTCCTCACATTTCTGTGGCAGAAAGTTCTGGAATCTGAGAGGAGCCACGAATTTCCTTCCACCCAGCGTTCCCCCACGTCTCCCGATAAAAATGATACCTCACTTGTGTGGGTAGGCCTAGCGCCCGCGACAGGAAACGCCCCAAAGCGCAACGTGGACACATCCAAATTTGTGAAGGAAAACAGAGGTGTTTTTTGCAAAGTGCCTACCTGTAGATTTTGGATTGTAGCTCAGCCGCCACCTAGGGAAACCTACCAAACCTGTGTATTTCTGAAAACTAGAGACCTAGGGGAATCCAAGATGGGGTGACTTGTGTGGCTCGGACCAGGTTCTGTTACCCAGAATCCTTTGCAAAACTCAAAATTTGGCTAAAAAAACACATGTTCCTCACATTTCTGTGGTAGAAAGTTCTGGAATCTGAGAGGAGCCACGAATTTCCTTCCACCCAGCGTTCCCCCACGTCTCCCGATAAAAATGATACCTCACTTGTGTGGGTAGGCCTAGCGCCCGCAACAGGAAACGCCCCAAAGCGCAACGTAGACACAGCCAAATTTTTGAAGGAAAACAGAGGTGTTTTTTGCAAAGTGCCTACCTGTAGATTTTGGCCTGTAGCTCAGCTGCCACCTAGGGAAACCTACCAAACCTGTGCATTTCTGAAAACTAGAGACCTAGGGGAATCCAAGATGGGGTGACTTGTGTGGCTCGGACCAGGTTCTGTTACCCAGAATCCATTGCAAACCTCAAAATTTGGCTAAAAAAACACATGTTCCTCACATTTCTGTGGCAGAAAGTTCTGGAATCTGAGAGGAGCCACAAATTTCCTTCCACCCAGCGTTCCCCCACGTATCCCGATAAAAATGATACCTCACTTGTGTGGGTAGGCCTAGCGCCCGCGACAGGAAACGCCCCAAAGCGCAACGTGGACACATCCAAATTTGTGAAGGAAAACATAGGTGTTTTTTGCAAAGTGCCTACCTGTAGATTTTGGATTGTAGCTCAGCCGCCACATATGGAAACATACCAAACCTGTGCATTTCTGAAAACTAGAGACCTAGGGGAATCCAAGATGGGGTGACTTGTGTGGCT
Organism: Pleurodeles waltl; assembly: GCF_031143425.1. NCBI lineage: Eukaryota > Metazoa > Chordata > Amphibia > Caudata > Salamandridae > Pleurodeles > Pleurodeles waltl. The sequence goes on from NW_027150027.1 coordinate 21,198, forward strand.
CGGACCAGGTTCTGTTACCCAGAATCCTTTGCTAACCTCAAAATTTGGCTAAAAAAACACATGTTCCTCACATTTCTGTGGCAGAAAGTTCTGGAATCTGAGAGGAGCCACAAATTTCCTTCCACCCAGCGTTTCCCCACGTCTCCTGATAAAAATGATACCTCACTTGTGTGGGTAGGCCTAGCGCCCGCGACAGGAAACGCCCCAAAGCGCAACGTGGACACAGCCAAATTTGTGAAGGAAAACAGAGGTGTTTTTTGCAAAGTGCCTACCTGTAGATTTTGGATTGTAGCTCAGCCGCCACCTAGGGAAACCTACCAAACCTGTGCATTTCTGAAAACTAGAGACCTAGGGGAATCCAAGATGGTGTGACTTGTGTGGCTCGGACCAGGTTCTGTTACCCAGAATCCTTTGCAAAACTCAAAATTTGGCTAAAAAAACACATGTTCCTCACATTTCTGTGGCAGAAAGTTCTGGAATCTGAGAGGAGCCACGAATTTCCTTCCACCCAGCGTTCCCCCACGTCTCCCGATAAAAATGATACCTCACTTGTGTGGGTAGGCCTAGCGCCCGCAACAGGAAACGCCCCAAAGCGCAACGTAGACACAGCCAAATTTTTGAAGGAAAACAGAGGTGTTTTTTGCAAAGTGCCTACCTGTAGATTTTGGCCTGTAGCTCAGCCGCCACCTAGGGAAACCTACCAAACCTGTGCATTTCTGAAAACTAGAGACCTAGGGGAATCCAAGATGGGGTGACTTGTGTGGCTCGGACCAGGTTCTGTTACCCAGAATCCATTGCAAACCTCAAAATTTGGCTAAAAAAACACATGTTCCTCACATTTCTGTAGCAGAAAGTTCTGGAATTCTGAGAGGAGCCACAAATTTCCTTCCACCCAGCGTTCCCCCACGTCTCCCGATAAAAATGATACCTCACTTGTGTGGGTAGGCCTAGCGCCCGCAACAGGAAATGCCCCAAAGCGCAACGTAGACACAGCCAAATTTTTGAAGGAAAACAGAGGTGTTTTTTGCAAAGTGCCTACCTGTAGATTTTGGCCTGTAGCTCAGCCGCCACCTAGGGAAACCTACCAAACCTGTGCATTTCTGAAAACTAGAGACCTAGGGGAATCCAAGATGGGGTGACTTGTGTGGCTCGGACCAGGTTCTGTTACCCAGAATCCATTGCAAACCTCAAAATTTGGCTAAAAAAACACATGTTCCTCACATTTCTGTGGCAGAAAGTTCTGGAATCTGAGAGGAGCCACAAATTTCCTTCCACCCAGCGTTTCCCCACGTCTGCTGATAAAAATGATACCTCACTTGTGTGGGTAGGCCTAGCGCCCGCGACAGGAAACGCCCCAAAGCGCAACGTGGACACAGCCAAATTTGTGAAGGAAAACAGAGGTGTTTTTTGCAAAGTGCCTACCTGTAGATTTTGGCTTGTAGCTCAGCCGCCACCTAGGGAAACCTACCAAACCTGTGCATTTCTGAAAACTAGAGACCTAGGGGAATCCAAGATGGGGTGACTTGTGTGGCTCGGACCAGGTTCTGTTACCCAGAATCCTTTGCAAACCTCAAAATTTGGCTAAAAAAACACATGTTCCTCACATTTCTGTGGCAGAAAGTTCTGGAATCTGAGAGGAGCCACAAATTTCCTTCCACCCAGCGTTCCCCCACGTTTCCCGATAAAAATGATATCTCACTTGTGTGGGTAGGCCTAGCGCCCGCGACAGAAAACGCCCCAAAGCGCAACGTGGACACATCCAAATTTGTGAAGGAAAACAGAGGTGTTTTTTGCAAAGTGCCTACCTGTAGATTTTGGCCTGTAGCTCAGCCGCCACCTAGGGAAACCTACCAAACCTGTGCATTTCTGAAAACTAGAGACCTAGGGGAATCCAAGATGGGGTGACTTGTGTGGCTCGGACCAGGTTCTGTTACCCAGAATCCTTTGCAAACCTCAAAATTTGGCTAAAAAAACACATGTTCCTCACATTTCTGTGGCAGAAAGTTCTGGAATCTGAGAGGAGCCACGAATTTCCTTCCACCCAGCATTCCCCCACATCTCCAGATAAAAATGATACCTCACTTGTGTGGGTAGGCCTAGCGCCCGTGACAGGAAATGCCCCAAAGCGCAACGTGGACACAGCCAAATTTTTGAAGGAAAACAGAGGTGTTTTTTGCAAAGTGCCTACCTGTAGATTTTGGCCTGTAGCTCAGCCGCCACCTAGGGAAACCTACCAGACCTGTGCATTTCTGAAAACTAGAGACCTAGGGGAATCCAAGATGGGGTGACTTGTGTGGCTCAGGCCAGGTTCTGTTACCCAGAATCCTTTGCAAACCTCAAAATTTAGCTAAAAAAACACATGTTCCTGACATTTCTGTGGCAGAAAGTTCTGGAATCTGAGAGGAGCCACGAATTTCCTTCCACCCAGCATTCCCCCATGTCTCCCGATAAAAATGATACCTCACTTGTGTGGGTAGGCCTAGCGCCCGTGACAGGAAATTCCCCAAAGCGCAACGTGGACACAGCCAAATTTTTGAAGGAAAACAGAGGTGTTTTTTGTAAAGTGCCTACCTGTAGATTTCGGCCTGTAGCTCATCCGCCACCTAGGGAAACCTACCAAACCTGTGCATTTCTGAAAACTAGAGACCTAGGGGAATCCAAGATGGGCTGACTTGTGTGGCTCGGACCAGGTTCTGTTACCCAGAATCCTCTGCAAACCTCAAAATTTGGCTAAAAAAACATATGTTCCTAACATTTCTGTGGCAGAAAGTTCTGGAATCTGAGAGGAGCCACAAATTTCCTTCCACCCAGCGTTCTCCCACGTCTCCCGATAAAAATGATACCTCACTTGTGTGGGTAGGCCTAGCGCCCGCGACAGGAAACGCCCCAAACCGCAACGTGGACACATCCAAATTTGTGAAGGAAAACAGAGGTGTTTTTTGCAAAGTGCCTACCTGTAGATTTTGGCTTGTAGCTCAGCCGCCACCTAGGGAAACCTACCCAACCTGTGAATTTCTGAAAACTAGAGACCTAGGGGAATCCAAGATGGGGTGACTTGTGTGGCTCGGACCAGGTTCTGTTACCCAGAATCCTTTGCAAACCTCAAAATTTGGCTAACAAAACACATGTTCCTCACATTTCTGTGGCAGAAAGTTCTGGAATCTGAGAGGAGCCACGAATTTCCTTCCACCCAGCATTCCCCCACGTCTCCCGATAAAAATGATACCTCACTTGTGTGGGTAGGCCTAGCGCCCGCGACAGGAAACGCCCCAAAGCGCAACGTGGACACATCCAAATTTGTGAAGGAAAACAGAGGTGTTTTTTGCAAAGTGCCTACCTGTAGATTTCGGCCTGTAGCTCATCCGCCACCTAGGCAAACCTACCAAACCTGTGCATTTCTGAAAACTAGAGACCTAGGGGAATCCAAGATGGGCTGACTTGTGTGGCTCGGACCAGGTTCTGTTACCCAGAATCCTCTGCAAACCTCAAAATTTGGCTAAAAAAACACATGTTCCTAACATTTTTGTGGCAGAAAGTTCTGGAATCTGAGAGGAGCCACAAATTTCCTTCCACCCAGCGTTCCCCCACGTCTCCCGATAAAAATGATACCTCACTTGTGTGGGTAGGCCTAGCGCCCGCGACAGGAAACGCCCCAAAGCGCAACGTGGACTCATCCAAATTTGTGAAGGAAAACAGAGGTGTTTTTTGCAAAGTGCCTACCTGTAGATTGTGGCTTGTAGCTCAGCCGCCACCTAGGGAAACCTACCAAACCTGTGCATTTCTGAAAACTAGAGACCTAGGGGAATCCAAGATGGGGTGACTTGTGTGGCTCGGACCAGGTTCTGTTACCCAGAATCCTTTGCAAAACTCAAAATTTGGCTAAAAAAACACATGTTCCTCACATTTCTGTGGCAGAAAGTTCTGGAATCTGAGAGGAGCCACAAATTTCCTTCCACCCAGCGTTCCCCCATGTTTCCCGATAAAAATGATACCTCACTTGTGTGGGTAGGCCTAGCGCCCGCAACAGGAAACGCCCCAAAGCGCAACGTAGACACAGCCAAATTTTTGAAGGAAAACAGAGGTGTTTTTTGCAAAGTGCCTACCTGTAGAATTTGGCCTGTAGCTCAGCCGCCACCTAGGGAAACCTACCAAACCTGTGCATTTCTGAAAACTAGAGACCTAGGGGAATCCAAGATGGGGTGACTTGTGTGGCTCGTACCAGGTTCTGTTACCCAGAATCCTTTGCAAACCTCAAAATTTGGCTAACAATACACATGTTCCTCACATTTCTGTGGCAGAAAGTTCTGGAATCTGAGAGGAGCCACGAATTTCCTTCCACCCAGCATTCCCCCACGTCTCCCGATAAAAATGATACCTCACTTGTGTGGGTAGGCCTAGCGCCCGCGACAGGAAACGCCCCAAAGCGCAACGTGGACACATCCAAATTTGTGAAGGAAAACAGAGGTGTTTTTTGCAAAGTGCCTACCTGTAGATTTCGGCCTGTAGCTCATCCGCCACCTAGGGAAACCTACCAAACCTGTGCATTTCTGAAAACTAGAGACCTAGGGGAATCCAAGATGGGCTGACTTGTGTGGCTCGGACCAGGTTCTGTTACCCAGAATCCTCTGCAAACCTCAAAATTTGGCTAAAAAAACATATGTTCCTAACATTTCTGTGGCAGAAAGTTCTGGAATCTGAGAGGAGCCACAAATTTCCTTCCACCCAGCGTTCTCCCACGTCTCCCGATAAAAATGATACCTCACTTGTGTGGGTAGGCCTAGCGCCCGCGACAGGAAACGCCCCAAACCGCAACGTGGACACATCCAAATTTGTGAAGGAAAACAGAGGTGTTTTTTGCAAAGTGCCTACCTGTAGATTTTGGCTTGTAGCTCAGCCGCCACCTAGGGAAACCTACCCAACCTGTGAATTTCTGAAAACTAGAGACCTAGGGGAATCCAAGATGGGGTGACTTGTGTGGCTCGGACCAGGTTCTGTTACCCAGAATCCTTTGCAAACCTCAAAATTTGGCTAACAAAACACATGTTCCTCACATTTCTGTGGCAGAAAGTTCTGGAATCTGAGAGGAGCCACGAATTTCCTTCCACCCAGCATTCCCCCACGTCTCCCGATAAAAATGATACCTCACTTGTGTGGGTAGGCCTAGCGCCCGCAACAGGAAACGCCCCAAAGCGCAACGTGGACACATCCAAATTTGTGAAGGAAAACAGAGGTGTTTTTTGCAAAGTGCCTACCTGTAGATTTCGGCCTGTAGCTCATCCGCCACCTAGGCAAACCTACCAAACCTGTGCATTTCTGAAAACTAGAGACCTAGGGGAATCCAAGATGGGCTGACTTGTGTGGCTCGGACCAGGTTCTGTTACCCAGAATCCTCTGCAAACCTCAAAATTTGGCTAAAAAAACACATGTTCCTAACATTTTTGTGGCAGAAAGTTCTGGAATCTGAGAGGAGCCACAAATTTCCTTCCACCCAGCGTTCCCCCACGTCTCCCGATAAAAATGATACCTCACTTGTGTGGGTAGGCCTAGCGCCCGCGACAGGAAACGCCCCAAAGCGCAACGTGGACTCATCCAAATTTGTGAAGGAAAACAGAGGTGTTTTTTGCAAAGTGCCTACCTGTAGATTGTGGCTTGTAGCTCAGCCGCCACCTAGGGAAACCTACCAAACCTGTGCATTTCTGAAAACTAGAGACCTAGGGGAATCCAAGATGGGGTGACTTGTGTGGCTCGGACCAGGTTCTGTTACCCAGAATCCTTTGCAAAACTCAAAATTTGGCTAAAAAAACACATGTTCCTCACATTTCTGTGGCAGAAAGTTCTGGAATCTGAGAGGAGCCACAAATTTCCTTCCACCCAGCGTTCCCCCATGTTTCCCGATAAAAATGATACCTCACTTGTGTGGGTAGGCCTAGCGCCCGCAACAGGAAACGCCCCAAAGCGCAACGTAGACACAGCCAAATTTTTGAAGGAAAACAGAGGTGTTTTTTGCAAAGTGCCTACCTGTAGAATTTGGCCTGTAGCTCAGCCGCCACCTAGGGAAACCTACCAAACCTGTGCATTTCTGAAAACTAGAGACCTAGGGGAATCCAAGATGGGGTGACTTGTGTGGCTCGTACCAGGTTCTGTTACCCAGAATCCTTTGCAAACCTCAAAATTTGGCTAACAAAACACATGTTCCTCACATTTCTGTGGCAGAAAGTTCTGGAATCTGAGAGGAGCCACGAATTTCCTTCCACCCAGCATTCCCCCACGTCTCCCGATAAAAATGATACCTCACTTGTGTGGGTAGGCCTAGCGCCCGCGACAGGAAACGCCCCAAAGCGCAACGTGGACACATCCAAATTTGTGAAGGAAAACAGAGGTGTTTTTTGCAAAGTGCCTACCTGTAGATTTCGGCCTGTAGCTCATCCGCCACCTAGGGAAACCTACCAAACCTGTGCATTTCTGAAAACTAGAGACCTAGGGGAATCCAAGATGGGCTGACTTGTGTGGCTCGGACCAGGTTCTGTTACCCAGAATCCTCTGCAAACCTCAAAATTTGGCTAAAAAAACACATGTTCCTAACATTTCTGTGGCAGAAAGTTCTGGAATCTGAGAGGAGCCACAAATTTCCTTCCACCCAGCGTTCCCCCACGTCTCCCGATAAAAATGATACCTCACTTGTGTGGGTAGGCCTAGCGCCCGCGACAGGAAACGCCCCAAAGCGCAACGTGGACACATCCAAATTTGTGAAGGAAAACAGAGGTGTTTTTTGCAAAGTGCCTACCTGTAGATTTTGGCTTGTAGCTCAGCCGCCACCTAGGGAAACCTACCAAACCTGTGCATTTCTGAAAACTAGAGACCTAGGGGAATCCAAGATGGGGTGACTTGTGTGGCTCGGACCAGGTTCTGTTACCCAGAATCCTTTGCAAAACTCGAAATTTGGCTAAAAAAACACATGTTCCTCACATTTCTGTGGCAGAAAGTTCTGGAATCTGAGAGGAGCCACAAATTTCCTTCCACCCAGCGTTCCCCCATGTTTCCCGATAAAAATGATACCTCACTTGTGTGGGTAGGCCTAGCGCCCGCAACAGGAAACGCCCCAAAGCGCAACGTAGACACAGCCAAATTTTTGAAGGAAAACAGAGGTGTTTTTTGCAAAGTGCCTACCTGTAGATTTTGGCCTGTAGCTCAGCCGCCACCTAGGGAAACCTACCAAACCTGTGCATTTCTGAAAACTAGAGACCTAGGGGAATCCAAGATGGGGTGACTTGTGTGGCTCGTACCAGGTTCTGTTACCCAGAATCCTTTGCAAACCTCAAAATTTGGCTAACAAAACACATGTTCCTCACATTTCTGTGGCAGAAAGTTCTGGAATCTGAGAGGAGCCACGAATTTCCTTCCACCCAGCGTTCCCCCACGTCTCCCGATAAAAATGATACCTCACTTGTGTGGGTAGGCCTAGCGCCCGCGACAGGAAACGACCCAAAGCGCAACGTGGACACATCCAAATTTGTGAAGGAAAACAGAGGTGTTTTTTGCAAAGTGCCTACCTGTAGATTTTGGCTTGTAGCTCAGCCGCCACCTATGGAAACCTACCAAACCTGTGCATTTCTGAAAACTAGAGACCTAGGGGAATCCAAGATGGTGTGACTTGTGTGGCTCGGACCAGGTTCTGTTACCCAGAATCCTCTGCAAACCTCAAAATTTGGCTAAAAAAACACATGTTCCTAACATTTCTGTGGCAGAAAGTTCTGGAATCTGAGAGGAGCCACAAATTTCCTTCCACCCAGCGTTCCCCCACGTCTCCTGATAAAAATGATACCTCACTTGTGTGGGTAGGCCTAGCGCCCGCGACAGGAAACGCCCCAAAGCGCAACGTGGACGCAGCCAAATTTGTGAAGGAAAACAGAGGTGTTTTTTGCAAAGTGCCTACCTGTAGATTTTGGCTTGTAGCTCAGCCGCCACCTAGGGAAACCTACCAAACCTGTGCATTTCTGAAAACTAGAGACCTAGGGGAATCCAAGATGGGGTGACTTGTGTGGCTCGGACCAGGTTCTGTTACCCAGAATCCTTTGCAAACCTCAAAATTTGGCTAAAAAAACACATGTTCCTCACATTTCTGTGGCAGAAAGTTCTGGAATCTGAGAGGAGCCACAAATTTCCTTCCACCCAGCGTTCCCCCACGTCTCCCGATAAAAATGATACCTCACTTGTGTGGGTAGGCCTAGCGCCCGCGACAGAAAACGCCCCAAAGCGCAACGTGGACACATCCAAATTTGTGAAGGAAAACAGAGGTGTTTTTTGCAAAGTGCCTACCTGTAGATTTTGGCCTGTAGCTCAGCCGCCACCTAGGGAAACCTACCAAACCTGTGCATTTCTGAAAACTAGAGACCTAGGGGAATCCAAGATGGGGTGACTTGTGTGGCTCGGACCAGGTTCTGTTACCCAGAATCCTTTGCAAACCTCAAAATTTGGCTAAAAAAACACATGTTCCTCACATTTCTGTGGCAGAAAGTTCTGGAATCTGAGAGGAGCCACGAATTTCCTTCCACCCAGCGTTCCCCCACGTCTCCCGATAAAAATGATACCTCACTTGTGTGGGTAGGCCTAGCGCCTGTGACAGGAAATGCCCCAAAGCGCAACGTGGACACAGCCAAATTTTTGAAGGAAAACAGTGGTGTTTTTTGCAAAGTGCCTACCTGTAGATTTTGGCCTGTAGCTCAGCCGCCACCTAGGGAAACCTACCAAACCTGTGCATTTCTGAAAACTAGAGACCTAGGGGAATCCAAGATGGGGTGACTTGTGTGGCTCGGACCAGGTTCTGTTACCCAGAATCCTTTGCAAACCTCAAAATTTGGCTAAAAAAACACATGTTCCTCACATTTCTGTGGCAGAAAGTTCTGGAATCTGAGAGGAGCCACAAATTTCCTTCCACCCAGCGTTCCCCTACGTCTCCCGATAAAAATGATACCTCACTTGTGTGGGTAGGCCTAGCGCCCGCAACAGGAAACGCCCCAAAGCGCAACGTAGACACAGCCAAATTTTTGAAGGAAAACAGAGGTGTTTTTTGCAAAGTGCCTACCTGTAGATTTTGGCCTGTAGCTCAGCCGCCACCTAGGGAAACCTACCAAACCTGTGCATTTCTGAAAACTAGAGACCTAGGGGAATCCAAGATGGTGTGACTTGTGTGGCTCGGACCAGGTTCTGTTACCCAGAATCCATTGCAAACCTCAAAATTTGGCTAAAAAAACACATGTTCCTCACATTTCTGTGGCAGAAAGATCTGGAACCTGAGAGGAGCCACAAATTTCCTTCCACCCAGCGTTCCCCCACGTCTCCCGATAAAAATGATACCTCACTTGTGTGGGTAGGCCTAGCGCCCGCGACAGGAAACGACCCAAAGCGCAACGTGGACACATCCAAATTTGTGAAGGAAAACAGAGGTGTTTTTTGCAAAGTGCCTACCTGTAGATTTTGGCTTGTAGCTCAGCCGCCACCTATGGAAACCTACCAAACCTGTGCATTTCTGAAAACTAGAGACCTAGGGGAATCCAAGATGGTGTGACTTGTGTGGCTCGGACCAGGTTCTGTTACCCAGAATCCTTTGCAAACCTCAAAATTTGGCTAAAAAAACACATGTTCCTCACATTTCTGTGGCAGAAAGTTCTGGAATCTGAGAGGAGCCACAAATTTCCTTCCACCCAGCGTTCCCCCACGTCTCCTGATAAAAATGATACCTCACTTGTGTGGGTAGGCCTAGCGCCCGCGACAGGAAACGCCCCAAAGCGCAACGTGGACGCAGCCAAATTTGTGAAGGAAAACAGAGGTGTTTTTTGCAAAGTGCCTACCTGTAGATTTTGGCTTGTAGCTCAGCCGCCACCTAGGGAAACCTACCAAACCTGTGCATTTCTGAAAACTAGAGACCTAGGGGAATCCAAGATGGGGTGACTTGTGTGGCTCGGACCAGGTTCTGTTACCCAGAATCCTTTGCAAACCTCAAAATTTGGCTAAAAAAACACATGTTCCTCACATTTCTGTGGCAGAAAGTTCTGGAATCTGAGAGGAGCCACAAATTTCCTTCCACTCAGCGTTCCCCCACGTCTCCCGATAAAAATGATACCTCACTTGTGTGGGTAGGCCTAGCGCCCGCGACAGAAAACGCCCCAAAGCGCAACGTGGACACATCCAAATTTGTGAAGGAAAACAGAGGTGTTTTTTGCAAAGTGCCTACCTGTAGATTTTGGCCTGTAGCTCAGCCGCCACCTAGGGAAACCTACCAAACCTGTGCATTTCTGAAAACTAGAGACCTAGGGGAATCCAAGATGGGGTGACTTGTGTGGCTCGGACCAGGTTCTGTTACCCAGAATCCTTTGCAAACCTCAAAATTTGGCTAAAAAAACACATGTTCCTCACATTTCTGTGGCAGAAAGTTCTGGAATCTGAGAGGAGCCACGAATTTCCTTCCACCCAGCGTTCCCCCACGTCTCCCGATAAAAATGATACCTCACTTGTGTGGGTAGGCCTAGCGCCTGTGACAGGAAATGCCCCAAAGCGCAACGTGGACACAGCCAAATTTTTGAAGGAAAACAGTGGTGTTTTTTGCAAAGTGCCTACCTGTAGATTTTGGCCTGTAGCTCAGCCGCCACCTAGGGAAACCTACCAAACCTGTGCATTTCTGAAAACTAGAGACCTAGGGGAATCCAAGATGGGGTGACTTGTGTGGCTCGGACCAGGTTCTGTTACCCAGAATCCTTTGCAAACCTCAAAATTTGGCTAAAAAAACACATGTTCCTCACATTTCTGTGGCAGAAAGTTCTGGAATCTGAGAGGAGCCACGAATTTCCTTCCACCCAGCGTTCCCCCACGTCTCCCGATAAAAATGATACCTCACTTGTGTGCGTAGGCCTAGCGCCCGTGACAGGAAATGCCCCAAAGCGCAAAGTGGACACAGCCAAATTTTTGAAGGAAAACAGAGGTGTTTTTTGCAAAGTGCCTATCTGTAGATTTTGGCCTGTAGCTCAGCCGCCACCTAGGGAAACCTACCAAACCTGTGCATTTCTGAAAACTAGAGACCTAGGGGAATCCAAGATGGGGTGACTGGTGTGGCTCGGACCAGGTTCTGTTACCCAGAATCCTTTGCAAACCTCAAAATTTGGCTAAAAAAACACATGTGCCTCATATTTCTGTGGCAGAAAGTTCTGGAATCTGAGAGGAGCCACGAATTTCCTTCCACCCAGCGTTCCCCCACGTCTCCCGATAAAAATGATACCTCACTTGTGTGGGTAGGCCTAGCGCCCGCGACAGGAAACGCCCCAAAGCGCAACGTGGACACATCCAAATTTGTGAAGGAAAACAGAGGTGTTTTTTGCAAAGTGCCTACCTGTAGATTTCGGCCTGTAGCTCATCCGCCACCTAGGGAAACCTACCAAACCTGTGCATTTCTGAAAACTAGAGACCTAGGGGAATCCAAGATGGGCTGATTTGTGTGGCTCGGACCAGGTTCTGTTACCCAGAATCCTCTGCAAACCTCAAAATTTGGCTAAAAAAACACATGTTCCTAACATTTCTGTGGCAGAAAGTTCTGGAATCTGAGAGGAGCCACAAATTTCCTTCCACCCAGCGTTCCCCCACGTCTCCCGATAAAAATGATACCTCACTTGTGTGGGTAGGCCTAGCGCCCGCGACAGGAAACGCCCCAAAGCGCAACGTGGACACATCCAAATTTGTGAAGGAAAACAGAGGTGTTTTTTGCAAAGTGCCTACCTGTAGATTTTGGCTTGTAGCTCAGCCGCCACCTAGGGAAACCTACCAAACCTGTGCATTTCTGAAAACTAGAGACCTAGGGGAATCCAAGATGGGGTGACTTGTGTGGCTCGGACCAGGTTCTGTTACCCAGAATCCTTTGCAAAACTCAAAATTTGGATAAAAAAACACATGTTCCTCACATTTCTGTGGCAGAAAGTTCTGGAATCTGAGAGGAGCCACAAATTTCCTTCCACCCAGCGTTCCCCTACGTCTCCCGATAAAAATGATACCTCACTTGTGTGGGTAGGCCTAGCGCCCGCAACAGGAAACGCCCCAAAGCGCAACGTAGACACAGCCAAATTTTTGAAGGAAAACAGAGGTGTTTTTTGCAAAGTGCCTACCTGTAGATTTTGGCCTGTAGCTCAGCCGCCACCTAGGGAAACCTACCAAACCTGTGCATTTCTGAAAACTAGAGACCTAGGGGAATCCAAGATGGTGTGACTTGTGTGGCTCGGACCAGGTTCTGTTACCCAGAATCCATTGCAAACCTCAAAATTTGGCTAAAAAAACACATGTTCCTCACATTTCTGTGGCAGAAAGATCTGGAACCTGAGAGGAGCCACAAATTTCCTTCCACCCAGCGTTCCCCCACGTCTCCCGATAAAAATGATACCTCACTTGTGTGGGTAGGCCTAGCGCCCGCGACAGGAAACGACCCAAAGCGCAACGTGGACACATCCAAATTTGTGAAGGAAAACAGAGGTGTTTTTTGCAAAGTGCCTACCTGTAGATTTTGGCTTGTAGCTCAGCCGCCACCTATGGAAACCTACCAAACCTGTGCATTTCTGAAAACTAGAGACCTAGGGGAATCCAAGATGGTGTGACTTGTGTGGCTCGGACCAGGTTCTGTTACCCAGAATCCTTTGCAAACCTCAAAATTTGGCTAAAAAAACACATGTTCCTCACATTTCTGTGGCAGAAAGTTCTGGAATCTGAGAGGAGCCACAAATTTCCTTCCACCCAGCGTTCCCCCACGTCTCCTGATAAAAATGATACCTCACTTGTGTGGGTAGGCCTAGCGCCCGCGACAGGAAATGCCCCAAAGCGCAACGTGGACGCAGCCAAATTTGTGAAGGAAAACAGAGGTGTTTTTTGCAAAGTGCCTACCTGTAGATTTTGGCTTGTAGCTCAGCCGCCACCTAGGGAAACCTACCAAACCTGTGCATTTCTGAAAACTAGAGACCTAGGGGAATCCAAGATGGGGTGACTTGTGTGGCTCGGACCAGGTTCTGTTACCCAGAATCCTTTGCAAACCTCAAAATTTGGCTAAAAAAACACATGTTCCTCACATTTCTGTGGCAGAAAGTTCTGGAATCTGAGAGGAGCCACAAATTTCCTTCCACCCAGCGTTCCCCCACGTCTCCCGATAAAAATGATACCTCACTTGTGTGGGTAGGCCTAGCGCCCGCGACAGAAAACGCCCCAAAGCGCAACGTGGACACATCCAAATTTGTGAAGGAAAACAGAGGTGTTTTTTGCAAAGTGCCTACCTGTAGATTTTGGCCTGTAGCTCAGCCGCCACCTAGGGAAACCTACCAAACCTGTGCATTTCTGAAAACTAGAGACCTAGGGGAATCCAAGATGGGGTGACTTGTGTGGCTCGGACCAGGTTCTGTTACCCAGAATCCTTTGCAAACCTCAAAATTTGGCTAAAAAAACACATGTTCCTCACATTTCTGTGGCAGAAAGTTCTGGAATCTGAGAGGAGCCACGAATTTCCTTCCACCCAGCGTTCCCCCACGTCTCCCGATAAAAATGATACCTCACTTGTGTGGGTAGGCCTAGCGCCTGTGACAGGAAATGCCCCAAAGCGCAACGTGGACACAGCCAAATTTTTGAAGGAAAACAGTGGTGTTTTTTGCAAAGTGCCTACCTGTAGATTTTGGCCTGTAGCTCAGCCGCCACCTAGGGAAACCTACCAAACCTGTGCATTTCTGAAAACTAGAGACCTAGGGGAATCCAAGATGGGGTGACTTGTGTGGCTCGGACCAGGTTCTGTTACCCAGAATCCTTTGCAAACCTCAAAATTTGGCTAAAAAAACACATGTTCCTCACATTTCTGTGGCAGAAAGTTCTGGAATCTGAGAGGAGCCACGAATTTCCTTCCACCCAGCGTTCCCCCACGTCTCCCGATAAAAATGATACCTCACTTGTGTGCGTAGGCCTAGCGCCCGTGACAGGAAATGCCCCAAAGCGCAAAGTGGACACAGCCAAATTTTTGAAGGAAAACAGAGGTGTTTTTTGCAAAGTGCCTACCTGTAGATTTTGGCCTGTAGCTCAGCCGCCACCTAGGGAAACCTACCAAACCTGTGCATTTCTGAAAACTAGAGACCTAGGGGAATCCAAGATGGGGTGACTGGTGTGGCTCGGACCAGGTTCTGTTACCCAGAATCCTTTGCAAACCTCAAAATTTGGCTAAAAAAACACATGTGCCTCATATTTCTGTGGCAGAAAGTTCTGGAATCTGAGAGGAGCCACGAATTTCCTTCCACCCAGCGTTCCCCCACGTCTCCCGATAAAAATGATACCTCACTTGTGTGCGTAGGCCTAGCGCCCGTGACAGGAAATGCCCCAAAGCGCAACGTGGACACAGCCAAATTTTTGAAGGAAAACAGAGGTGTTTTTTGCAAAGTGCCTACCTGTAGATTTTGGCTTGTAGCTCAGCCGCCACCTAGGGAAACCTACCAAACCTGTGCATTTCTGAAAACTAGAGACCTAGGGGAATCCAAGATGGGGTGACTTGTGTGGCTCGGACCAGGTTCTGTTACCCAGAATCCTTTGCAAACCTCAAAATTTGGCTAAAAAAACACATGTTCCTCACATTTCTGTGGCAGAAAGTTCTGGAATCTGAGAGGAGCCACGAATTTCCTTCCACCCAGCGTTCCCCCACGTCTCCCGATAAAAATTATACCTCACTTGTGTGGGTAGGCCTAGCGCCCGCGACAGGAAACGCCCCAAAGCGCAACGTGGACACATCCAAATTTGTGAAGGAAAACAGAGGTGTTTTTTGCAAAGTGCCTACCTGTAGATTTTGGATTGTAGCTCAGCCGCCACCTAGGGAAACCTACCAAACCTGTGCATTTCTGAAAACTAGAGACCTAGGGGAATCCAAGATGGGGTGACTTGTGTGGCTCGGACCAGGTTCTGTTACCCAGAATCCTTTGCAAACCTCAAAATTTGGCTAAAAAAACACATGTTCCTCACATTTCTGTGGCAGAAAGTTCTGGAATCTGAGAGGAGCCACGAATTTCCTTCCACCCAGCGTTCCCCCACGTCTCCCGATAAAAATTATACCTCACTTGTGTGGGTAGGCCTAGCGCCCGCGACAGGAAACGCCCCAAAGCGCAACGTGGACACATCCAAATTTGTGAAGGAAAACAGAGGTGTTTTTTGCAAAGTGCCTACCTGTAGATTTTGGATTGTAGCTCAGCCGCCACCTAGGGAAACCTACCAAACCTGTGCATTTCTGAAAACTAGAGACCTAGGGGAATCCAAGATGGGGTGACTTGTGTGGCTCGGACCAGGTTCTGTTACCCAGAATCCTTTGCAAAACTCAAAATTTGGCTAAAAAAACACATGTTCCTCACATTTCTGTGGCAGAAAGTTCTGGAATCTGAGAGGAGCCACGAATTTCCTTCCACCCAGCGTTCCCCCACGTCTCCTGATAAAAATGATACCTCACTTGTGTGGGTAGGCCTAGCGCCCGCAACAGGAAACGCCCCAAAGCGCAACGTAGACACAGCCAAATTTTTGAAGGAAAACAGAGGTGTTTTTTGCAAAGTGCCTACCTGTAGATTTTGGCCTGTAGCTCAGCCGCCACCTAGGGAAACCTACCAAACCTGTGCATTTCTGAAAACTAGAGACCTAGGGGAATCCAAGATGGGATGACTTGTGTGGCTCGGACCAGGTTCTGTTACCCAGAATCCATTGCAAACCTCAAAATTTGGCTAAAAAAACACATGTTCCTCACATTTCTGTGGCAGAAAGTTCTGGAATCTGAGAGGAGCCATGAATTTCCTTCCACCCAGCGTTCCCCCACGTCTCCCGATAAAAATGATACCTCACTTGTGTGGGTAGGCCTAGCGCCCGCGACAGGAAACGCCCCAAAGCGCAACGTGGACACATCCAAATTTGTGAAGGAAAACAGAGGTGTTTTTTGCAAAGTGCCTACCTGTAGATTTCGGCCTGTAGCTCATCCGCCACCTAGGGAAACCTACCAAACCTGTGCATTTCTGAAAACTAGAGACCTAGGGGAATCCAAGATGGGCTGACTTGTGTGGCTCGGACCAGGTTCTGTTACCCAGAATCCTCTGCAAACCTCAAAATTTGGCTAAAAAAACACATGTTCCTAACATTTCTGTGGCAGAAAGTTCTGGAATCTGAGAGGAGCCACAAATTTCCTTCCACCCAGCGTTCCCCCACGTCTCCCGATAAAAATGATAACTCACTTGTGTGGGTAGGCCTAGCGCCCGCGACAGGAAACGCCCCAAAGCGCAACGTGGACTCATCCAAATTTGTGAAGGAAAACAGAGGTGTTTTTTGCAAAGTGCCTACCTGTAGATTTTGGCTTGTAGCTCAGCCGCCACCTAGGGAAACCTACCAAACCTGTGCATTTCTGAAAACTAGAGACCTAGGGGAATCCAAGATGGGGTGACTTGTGTGGCTCGGACCAGGTTCTGTTACCCAGAATCCTTTGCAAAACTCAAAATTTGGCTAAAAAAACACATGTTCCTCACATTTCTGTGGCAGAAAGTTCTGGAATCTGAGAGGAGCCACAAATTTCCTTCCACCCAGCGTTCCCCCATGTTTCCCGATAAAAATGATACCTCACTTGTGTGGGTAGGCCTAGCGCCCGCAACAGGAAACGCCCCAAAGCGCAACGTAGACACAGCCAAATTTTTGAAGGAAAACAGAGGTGTTTTTTGCAAAGTGCCTACCTGTAGATTTTGGCCTGTAGCTCAGCCGCCACCTAGGGAAACCTACCAAACCTGTGCATTTCTGAAAACTAGAGACCTAGGGGAATCCAAGATGGTGTGACTTGTGTGGCTCGGACCAGGTTCTGTTACCCAGAATCCATTGCAAACCTCAAAATTTGGCTAAAAAAACACATGTTCCTCACATTTCTGTGGCAGAAAGATCTGGAATCTGAGAGGAGCCACAAATTTCCTTCCACCCAGCGTTCCCCCACGTCTCCCGATAAAAATGATACCTCACTTGTGTGGGTAGGCCTAGCGCCTGCGACAGGAAACGACCCAAAGCGCAACGTGGACACATCCAAATTTGTGAAGGAAAACAGAGGTGTTTTTTGCAAAGTGCCTACCTGTAGATTTTGGCTTGTAGCTCAGCCGCCACCTATGGAAACCTACCAAACCTGTGCATTTCTGAAAACTAGAGACCTAGGGGAATCCAAGATGGTGTGACTTGTGTGGCTCGGACCAGGTTCTGTTACCCAGAATCCTTTGCAAACCTCAAAATTTGGCTAAAAAAACACATGTTCCTCACATTTCTGTGGCAGAAAGTCCTGGAATCTGAGAGGAGCCACGAATTTCCTTCCACCCAGCGTTCCCCCACGTCTCCCGATAAAAATGATACCTCACTTGTGTGGGTAGGCCTAGCGCCCGCAACAGGAAATGCCCCAAAGCGCAACGTAGACACAGCCAAATTTTTGAAGGAAAACAGAGGTGTTTTTTGCAAAGTGCCTACCTGTAGATTTTGGCCTGTAGCTCAGCCGCCACCTAGGGAAACCTACCAAACCTGTGCATTTCTGAAAACTAGAGACCTAGGGGAATCCAAGATGGGGTGACTTGTGTGGCTCGGACCAGGTTCTGTTACCCAGAATCCATTGCAAACCTCAAAATTTGGCTAAAAAAAACCATGTTCCTCACATTTCTGTGGCAGAAAGTTCTGGAGTCTGAGAGGAGCCACAAATTTCCTTTCACCCAGCGTTCCCCCACGTCTCCCGATAAAAATGATACCTCACTTGTGTGGGTAGGCCTAGCGCCCGCGACAGGAAACGCCCCAAAGCGCAACGTGGACACATCCAAATTTGTGAAGGAAAACAGAGGTGTTTTTTGCAAAGTGCCTACCTGTAGATTTTGGCTTGTAGCTCAGCCGCCACCTATGGAAACCTACCAAAGCTGTGCATTTCTGAAAACTAGAGACCTAGGGGAATCCAAGATGGGGTGACTTGTGTGGCTCGGACCAGGTTCTGTTACCCAGAATCCTTTGCAAACCTCAAAATTTGGCTAAAAAAACACATGTTCCTCACATTTCTGTGGCAGAAAGTTCTGGAATCTGAGAGGAGCCACAAATTTCCTTCCACCCAGCGTTCCCCCACGTCTCCTGATAAAAATGATACCTCACTTGTGTGGGTAGGCCTAGCGCCCGCGACAGGAAATGCCCCAAAAGCGCAACGTGGACACAGCCAAATTTGTGAAGGAAAACAGAGGTGTTTTTTGCAAAGTGCCTACCTGTAGATTTTGGCTTGTAGCTCAGCCGCCACCTAGGGAAACCTACCAAACCTGTGCATTTCTGAAAACTAGAGACCTAGGGGAATCCAAGATGGGGTGACTTGTGTGGCTCGGACCAGGTTCTGTTACCCAGAATTCTTTGCAAACCTCAAAATTTGGCTAAAAAAACACATGTTCCTCACATTTCTGTGGCAGAAAGTTCTGGAATCTGAGAGGAGCCACGAATTTCCTTCCACCCAGCGTTCCCCCACATCTCCAGATAAAAATGATACCTCACTTGTGTGGGTAGGCCTAGCGCCCTTGACAGGAAATGCCCCAAAGCGCAACGTGGACACAGCCAAATTTTTGAAGGAAAACAGAGGTGTTTTTTGCAAAGTGCCTACCTGTAGATTTTGGCCTGTAGCTCAGCCGCCACCTAGGGAAACCTACCAAACCTGTGCATTTCTGAAAACTAGAGACCTAGGGGAATCCAAGATGGGGTGACTTGTGTGGCTCGGGCCAGGTTCTGTTACCCAGAATCCTTTGCAAACCTCAAAATTTGGCTAAAAAAACACATGTTCCTCACATTTCTGTGGCAGAAAGTTCTGGAATCTGAGAGGAGCCACGAATTTCCTTCCACCCAGCATTCCCCCATGTCTCCCGATAAAAATGATACCTCACTTGTGTGGGTAGGCCTAGCGCCCGTGACAGGAAATGCCCCAAAGCGCAACGTGGACACAGCCAAATTTTTGAAGGAAAACAGAGGTGTTTTTTGCAAAGTGCCTACCTGTAGATTTTGGCCTGTAGCTCAGCCGCCACCTAGGGAAACCTACCAAACCTGTGCATTTCTGAAAACTAGAGATCTAGGGGAATCCAAGATGGGCTGACTTGTGTGGCTCGGACCAGGTTCTGTTACCCAGAATCCTCTGCAAACCTCCAAATTTGGCTAAAAAAACACATGTTCCTCACATTTCTGTGGCAGAAAGTTCTGGAATCTGAGAGGAGCCACGCATTTCCTTCCACCCAGCGTTCCCCCACGTCTCCCGATAAAAATGATACCTCAC
The DNA here is from genome assembly GCF_031143425.1 of Pleurodeles waltl. Classification (NCBI taxonomy): domain Eukaryota; kingdom Metazoa; phylum Chordata; class Amphibia; order Caudata; family Salamandridae; genus Pleurodeles; species Pleurodeles waltl. The sequence goes on from NW_027150027.1 coordinate 40,516, forward strand.
TTGTGTGGGTAGGCCTAGCGCCCGTGACAGGAAATTCCCCAAAGCGCAACGTGGACACATCCAAATTTGTGAAGGAAAACAGAGGTGTTTTTTGCAAAGTGCCTACCTGTAGATTTTGGCTTGTAGCTCAGCCGCCACCTAGGGAAACCTACCAAACCTGTGCATTTCTGAAAACTAGAGACCTAGGGGAATCCAAGATGGGGTGACTTGTGTGGCTCGGACCAGGTTCTGTTACCCAGAATCCTTTGCAAAACTCAAAATTTGGCTAAAAAAACACATGTTCCTCACATTTCTGTGGCAGAAAGTTCTGGAATCTGAGAGGAGCCACGAATTTCCTTCCACCCAGCGTTCCCCCATGTCTCCCGATAAAAATGATACCTCACTTGTGTGGGTAGGCCTAGCGCCCGCAACAGGAAACGCCCCAAAGCGCAACGTAGACACAGCCAAATTTTTGAAGGAAAACAGAGGTGTTTTTTGCAAAGTGCCTACCTGTAGATTTTGGCCTGTAGCTCAGCCGCCACCTAGGGAAACCTACCAAACCTGTGCATTTCTGAAAACTAGAGACCTAGGGGAATCCAAGATGGGGTGACTTGTGTGGCTCGGACCAGGTTCTGTTACCCAGAATCCATTGCAAACCTCAAAATTTGGCTAAAAAAACACATGATCCTCACATTTCTGTGGCAGAAAGATCTGGAACCTGAGAGGAGCCACAAATTTCCTTCCACCCAGCGTTCCCCCACGTCTCCCGATAAAAATGATACCTCACTTGTGTGGGTAGGCCTAGCGCCCGCGACAGGAAACGACCCAAAGCGCAACGTGGACACATCCAAATTTGTGAAGGAAAACAGAGGTGTTTTTTGCAAAGTGCCTACCTGTAGATTTTGGCTTGTAGCTCAGCCGCCACCTATGGAAACCTACCAAACCTGTGCATTTCTGAAAACTAGAGACCTAGGGGAATCCAAGATGGTGTGACTTGTGTGGCTCGGACCAGGTTCTGTTACCCAGAATCCTTTGCAAACCTCAAAATTTGGCTAAAAAAACACATGTTCCTCACATTTCTGTGGCAGAAAGTTCTGGAATCTGAGAGGAGCCACGAATTTCCTTCCACCCAGCGTTCCCCCACGTCTCCCGATAAAAATGATACCTCACTTGTGTGGGTAGGCCTAGCGCCCGCAACAGGAAATGCCCCAAAGCGCAACGTAGACACAGCCAAATTTTTGAAGGAAAACAGAGGTGTTTTTTGCAAAGTGCCTACCTGTAGATTTTGGCCTGTAGCTCAGCCGCCACCTAGGGAAACCTACCAAACCTGTGCATTTCTGAAAACTAGAGACATAGGGGAATCCAAGATGGGGTGACTTGTGTGGCTCGGACCAGGTTCTGTTACCCAGAATCCATTGCAAACCTCAAAATTTGGCTAAAAAAAACCATGTTCCTCACATTTCTGTGGCAGAAAGTTCTGGAATCTGAGAGGAGCCACAAATTTCCTTCCACCCAGCGTTCCCCCACGTCTCCCGATAAAAATGATACCTCACTTGTGTGGGTAGGCCTAGCGCCCGCGACAGGAAACGCCCCAAAGCGCAACGTAGACACATCCAAATTTGTGAAGGAAAACAGAGGTGTTTTTTGCAAAGTGCCTACCTGTAGATTTTGGCTTGTAGCTCAGCCGCCACCTATGGAAACCTACCAAAGCTGTGCATTTCTGAAAACTAGAGACCTAGGGGAATCCAAGATGGGGTGACTTGTGTGGCTCGGACCAGGTTCTGTTACCCAGAATCCTTTGCAAACCTCAAAATTTGGCTAAAAAAACACATGTGCCTCATATTTCTGTGGCAGAAAGTTCTGGAATCTGAGAGGAGCCACAAATTTCCTTCCACCCAGCGTTCCCCCACGTCTCCCGATAAAAATGATACCTCACTTGTGTGGGTAGGCCTAGCGCCCGCGACAGAAAACGCCCCAAAGCGCAACGTGGACACATCCAAATTTGTGAAGGAAAACAGAGGTGTTTTTTGCAAAGTGCCTACCTGTAGATTTTGGCCTGTAGCTCAGCCGCCACCTAGGGAAACCTACCAAACCTGTGCATTTCTGAAAACTAGAGACCTAGGGGAATCCAAGATGGGGTGACTTGTGTGGCTCGGACCAGGTTCTGTTACCCAGAATCCTTTGCAAACCTCAAAATTTGGCTAAAAAAACACATGTTCCTCACATTTCTGTGGCAGAAAGTTCTGGAATCTGAGAGGAGCCACGAATTTCCTTCCACCCAGCGTTCCCCCACGTCTCCCGATAAAAATGATACCTCACTTGTGTGGGTAGGCCTAGCGCCTGTGACAGGAAATGCCCCAAAGCGCAACGTGGACACAGCCAAATTTTTGAAGGAAAACAGTGGTGTTTTTTGCAAAGTGCCTACCTGTAGATTTTGGCCTGTAGCTCAGCCGCCACCTAGGGAAACCTACCAAACCTGTGCATTTCTGAAAACTAGAGACCTAGGGGAATCCAAGATGGGGTGACTTGTGTGGCTCGGACCAGGTTCTGTTACCCAGAATCCTTTGCAAACCTCAAAATTTGGCTAAAAAAACACATGTTCCTCACATTTCTGTGGCAGAAAGTTCTGGAATCTGAGAGGAGCCACGAATTTCCTTCCACCCAGCGTTCCCCCACGTCTCCCGATAAAAATGATACCTCACTTGTGTGCGTAGGCCTAGCGCCCGTGACAGGAAATGCCCCAAAGCGCAAAGTGGACACAGCCAAATTTTTGAAGGAAAACAGAGGTGTTTTTTGCAAAGTGCCTACCTGTAGATTTTGGCCTGTAGCTCAGCCGCCACCTAGGGAAACCTACCAAACCTGTGCATTTCTGAAAACTAGAGACCTAGGGGAATCCAAGATGGGGTGACTGGTGTGGCTCGGACCAGGTTCTGTTACCCAGAATCCTTTGCAAACCTCAAAATTTGGCTAAAAAAACACATGTGCCTCATATTTCTGTGGCAGAAAGTTCTGGAATCTGAGAGGAGCCACGAATTTCCTTCCACCCAGCGTTCCCCCACGTCTCCCGATAAAAATGATACCTCACTTGTGTGCGTAGGCCTAGCGCCCGTGACAGGAAATGCCCCAAAGCGCAACGTGGACACAGCCAAATTTTTGAAGGAAAACAGAGGTGTTTTTTGCAAAGTGCCTACCTGTAGATTTTGGCTTGTAGCTCAGCCGCCACCTAGGGAAACCTACCAAACCTGTGCATTTCTGAAAACTAGAGACCTAGGGGAATCCAAGATGGGGTGACTTGTGTGGCTCGGACCAGGTTCTGTTACCCAGAATCCTTTGCAAACCTCAAAATTTGGCTAAAAAAACACATGTTCCTCACATTTCTGTGGCAGAAAGTTCTGGAATCTGAGAGGAGCCACGAATTTCCTTCCACCCAGCGTTCCCCCACGTCTCCCGATAAAAATTATACCTCACTTGTGTGGGTAGGCCTAGCGCCCGCGACAGGAAACGCCCCAAAGCGCAACGTGGACACATCCAAATTTGTGAAGGAAAACAGAGGTGTTTTTTGCAAAGTGCCTACCTGTAGATTTTGGATTGTAGCTCAGCCGCCACCTAGGGAAACCTACCAAACCTGTGCATTTCTGAAAACTAGAGACCTAGGGGAATCCAAGATGGGGTGACTTGTGTGGCTCGGACCAGGTTCTGTTACCCAGAATCCTTTGCAAAACTCAAAATTTGGCTAAAAAAACACATGTTCCTCACATTTCTGTGGCAGAAAGTTCTGGAATCTGAGAGGAGCCACGAATTTCCTTCCACCCAGCGTTCCCCCACGTCTCCTGATAAAAATGATACCTCACTTGTGTGGGTAGGCCTAGCGCCCGCAACAGGAAACGCCCCAAAGCGCAACGTAGACACAGCCAAATTTTTGAAGGAAAACAGAGGTGTTTTTTGCAAAGTGCCTACCTGTAGATTTTGGCCTGTAGCTCAGCCGCCACCTAGGGAAACCTACCAAACCTGTGCATTTCTGAAAACTAGAGACCTAGGGGAATCCAAGATGGGATGACTTGTGTGGCTCGGACCAGGTTCTGTTACCCAGAATCCATTGCAAACCTCAAAATTTGGCTAAAAAAACACATGTTCCTCACATTTCTGTGGCAGAAAGTTCTGGAATCTGAGAGGAGCCATGAATTTCCTTCCACCCAGCGTTCCCCCACGTCTCCCGATAAAAATGATACCTCACTTGTGTGGGTAGGCCTAGCGCCCGCGACAGGAAACGCCCCAAAGCGCAACGTGGACACATCCAAATTTGTGAAGGAAAACAGAGGTGTTTTTTGCAAAGTGCCTACCTGTAGATTTCGGCCTGTAGCTCATCCGCCACCTAGGGAAACCTACCAAACCTGTGCATTTCTGAAAACTAGAGACCTAGGGGAATCCAAGATGGGCTGACTTGTGTGGCTCGGACCAGGTTCTGTTACCCAGAATCCTCTGCAAACCTCAAAATTTGGCTAAAAAAACACATGTTCCTAACATTTCTGTGGCAGAAAGTTCTGGAATCTGAGAGGAGCCACAAATTTCCTTCCACCCAGCGTTCCCCCACGTCTCCCGATAAAAATGATAACTCACTTGTGTGGGTAGGCCTAGCGCCCGCGACAGGAAACGCCCCAAAGCGCAACGTGGACTCATCCAAATTTGTGAAGGAAAACAGAGGTGTTTTTTGCAAAGTGCCTACCTGTAGATTTTGGCTTGTAGCTCAGCCGCCACCTAGGGAAACCTACCAAACCTGTGCATTTCTGAAAACTAGAGACCTAGGGGAATCCAAGATGGGGTGACTTGTGTGGCTCGGACCAGGTTCTGTTACCCAGAATCCTTTGCAAAACTCAAAATTTGGCTAAAAAAACACATGTTCCTCACATTTCTGTGGCAGAAAGTTCTGGAATCTGAGAGGAGCCACAAATTTCCTTCCACCCAGCGTTCCCCCATGTTTCCCGATAAAAATGATACCTCACTTGTGTGGGTAGGCCTAGCGCCCGCAACAGGAAACGCCCCAAAGCGCAACGTAGACACAGCCAAATTTTTGAAGGAAAACAGAGGTGTTTTTTGCAAAGTGCCTACCTGTAGATTTTGGCCTGTAGCTCAGCCGCCACCTAGGGAAACCTACCAAACCTGTGCATTTCTGAAAACTAGAGACCTAGGGGAATCCAAGATGGTGTGACTTGTGTGGCTCGGACCAGGTTCTGTTACCCAGAATCCATTGCAAACCTCAAAATTTGGCTAAAAAAACACATGTTCCTCACATTTCTGTGGCAGAAAGATCTGGAATCTGAGAGGAGCCACAAATTTCCTTCCACCCAGCGTTCCCCCACGTCTCCCGATAAAAATGATACCTCACTTGTGTGGGTAGGCCTAGCGCCTGCGACAGGAAACGACCCAAAGCGCAACGTGGACACATCCAAATTTGTGAAGGAAAACAGAGGTGTTTTTTGCAAAGTGCCTACCTGTAGATTTTGGCTTGTAGCTCAGCCGCCACCTATGGAAACCTACCAAACCTGTGCATTTCTGAAAACTAGAGACCTAGGGGAATCCAAGATGGTGTGACTTGTGTGGCTCGGACCAGGTTCTGTTACCCAGAATCCTTTGCAAACCTCAAAATTTGGCTAAAAAAACACATGTTCCTCACATTTCTGTGGCAGAAAGTCCTGGAATCTGAGAGGAGCCACGAATTTCCTTCCACCCAGCGTTCCCCCACGTCTCCCGATAAAAATGATACCTCACTTGTGTGGGTAGGCCTAGCGCCCGCAACAGGAAATGCCCCAAAGCGCAACGTAGACACAGCCAAATTTTTGAAGGAAAACAGAGGTGTTTTTTGCAAAGTGCCTACCTGTAGATTTTGGCCTGTAGCTCAGCCGCCACCTAGGGAAACCTACCAAACCTGTGCATTTCTGAAAACTAGAGACCTAGGGGAATCCAAGATGGGGTGACTTGTGTGGCTCGGACCAGGTTCTGTTACCCAGAATCCATTGCAAACCTCAAAATTTGGCTAAAAAAAACCATGTTCCTCACATTTCTGTGGCAGAAAGTTCTGGAGTCTGAGAGGAGCCACAAATTTCCTTCCACCCAGCGTTCCCCCACGTCTCCCGATAAAAATGATACCTCACTTGTGTGGGTAGGCCTAGCGCCCGCGACAGGAAACGCCCCAAAGCGCAACGTGGACACATCCAAATTTGTGAAGGAAAACAGAGGTGTTTTTTGCAAAGTGCCTACCTGTAGATTTTGGCTTGTAGCTCAGCCGCCACCTATGGAAACCTACCAAAGCTGTGCATTTCTGAAAACTAGAGACCTAGGGGAATCCAAGATGGGGTGACTTGTGTGGCTCGGACCAGGTTCTGTTACCCAGAATCCTTTGCAAACCTCAAAATTTGGCTAAAAAAACACATGTTCCTCACATTTCTGTGGCAGAAAGTTCTGGAATCTGAGAGGAGCCACAAATTTCCTTCCACCCAGCGTTCCCCCACGTCTCCTGATAAAAATGATACCTCACTTGTGTGGGTAGGCCTAGCGCCCGCGACAGGAAATGCCCCAAAAGCGCAACGTGGACACAGCCAAATTTGTGAAGGAAAACAGAGGTGTTTTTTGCAAAGTGCCTACCTGTAGATTTTGGCTTGTAGCTCAGCCGCCACCTAGGGAAACCTACCAAACCTGTGCATTTCTGAAAACTAGAGACCTAGGGGAATCCAAGATGGGGTGACTTGTGTGGCTCGGACCAGGTTCTGTTACCCAGAATTCTTTGCAAACCTCAAAATTTGGCTAAAAAAACACATGTTCCTCACATTTCTGTGGCAGAAAGTTCTGGAATCTGAGAGGAGCCACGAATTTCCTTCCACCCAGCGTTCCCCCACATCTCCAGATAAAAATGATACCTCACTTGTGTGGGTAGGCCTAGCGCCCGTGACAGGAAATGCCCCAAAGCGCAACGTGGACACAGCCAAATTTTTGAAGGAAAACAGAGGTGTTTTTTGCAAAGTGCCTACCTGTAGATTTTGGCCTGTAGCTCAGCCGCCACCTAGGGAAACCTACCAAACCTGTGCATTTCTGAAAACTAGAGACCTAGGGGAATCCAAGATGGGGTGACTTGTGTGGCTCGGGCCAGGTTCTGTTACCCAGAATCCTTTGCAAACCTCAAAATTTGGCTAAAAAAACACATGTTCCTCACATTTCTGTGGCAGAAAGTTCTGGAATCTGAGAGGAGCCACGAATTTCCTTCCACCCAGCATTCCCCCATGTCTCCCGATAAAAATGATACCTCACTTGTGTGGGTAGGCCTAGCGCCCGTGACAGGAAATGCCCCAAAGCGCAACGTGGACACAGCCAAATTTTTGAAGGAAAACAGAGGTGTTTTTTGCAAAGTGCCTACCTGTAGATTTTGGCCTGTAGCTCAGCCGCCACCTAGGGAAACCTACCAAACCTGTGCATTTCTGAAAACTAGAGACCTAGGGGAATCCAAGATGGGCTGACTTGTGTGGCTCGGACCAGGTTCTGTTACCCAGAATCCTCTGCAAACCTCCAAATTTGGCTAAAAAAACACATGTTCCTCACATTTCTGTGGCAGAAAGTTCTGGAATCTGAGAGGAGCCACGCATTTCCTTCCACCCAGCGTTCCCCCACGTCTCCCGATAAAAATGATACCTCACTTGTGTGGGTAGGCCTAGCGCCCGTGACAGGAAATTCCCCAAAGCGCAACGTGGACACATCCAAATTTGTGAAGGAAAACAGAGGTGTTTTTTGCAAAGTGCCTACCTGTAGATTTTGGCTTGTAGCTCAGCCGCCACCTAGGGAAACCCACCAAACCTGTGCATTTCTGAAAACTAGAGACCTAGGGGAATCCAAGATGGGGTGACTTGTGTGGCTCGGACCAGGTTCTGTTACCCAGAATCCTTTGCAAAACTCAAAATTTGGCTAAAAAAACACATGTTCCTCACATTTCTGTGGCAGAAAGTTCTGGAATCTGAGAGGAGCCACGAATTTCCTTCCACCCAGCGTTCCCCCATGTCTCCCAATAAAAATGATACCTCACTTGTGTTGGTAGGCCTAGCGCCCGCAACAGGAAACGCCCCAAAGCGCAACGTAGACACAGCCAAATTTTTGAAGGAAAACAGAGGTGTTTTTTGCAAAGTGCCTACCTGTAGATTTTGGCCTGTAGCTCAGCCGCCACCTAGGGAAACCTACCAAACCTGTGCATTTCTGAAAACTAGAGACCTAGGGGAATCCAAGATGGGGTGACTTGTGTGGCTCGGACCAGGTTCTGTTACCCAGAATCCATTGCAAACCTCAAAATTTGGCTAAAAAAACACATGATCCTCACATTTCTGTGGCAGAAAGATCTGGAACCTGAGAGGAGCCACAAATTTCCTTCCACCCAGCGTTCCCCCACGTCTCCCGATAAAAATGATACCTCACTTGTGTGGGTAGGCCTAGCGCCCGCGACAGGAAACGACCCAAAGCGCAACGTGGACACATCCAAATTTGTGAAGGAAAACAGAGGTGTTTTTTGCAAAGTGCCTACCTGTAGATTTTGGCTTGTAGCTCAGCCGCCACCTATGGAAACCTACCAAACCTGTGCATTTCTGAAAACTAGAGACCTAGGGGAATCCAAGATGGTGTGACTTGTGTGGCTCGGACCAGGTTCTGTTACCCAGAATCCTTTGCAAACCTCAAAATTTGGCTAAAAAAACACATGTTCCTCACATTTCTGTGGCAGAAAGTTCTGGAATCTGAGAGGAGCCACGAATGTCCTTCCACCCAGCGTTCCCCCACGTCTCCCGATAAAAATGATACCTCACTTGTGTGGGTAGGCCTAGCGCCCGCAACAGGAAATGCCCCAAAGCGCAACGTAGACACAGCCAAATTTTTGAAGGAAAACAGAGGTGTTTTTTGCAAAGTGCCTACCTGTAGATTTTGGCCTGTAGCTCAGCCGCCACCTAGGGAAACCTACCAAACCTGTGCATTTCTGAAAACTAGAGACCTAGGGGAATCCAAGATGGGGTGACTTGTGTGGCTCGGACCAGGTTCTGTTACCCAGAATCCATTGCAAACCTCAAAATTTGGCTAAAAAAAACCATGTTCCTCACATTTCTGTGGCAGAAAGTTCTGGAATCTGAGAGGAGCCACAAATTTCCTTCCACCCAGCGTTCCCCCACGTCTCCCGATAAAAATGATACCTCACTTGTGTGGGTAGGCCTAGCGCCCGCGACAGGAAACGCCCCAAAGCGCAACGTAGACACATCCAAATTTGTGAAGGAAAACAGAGGTGTTTTTTGCAAAGTGCCTACCTGTAGATTTTGGCTTGTAGCTCAGCCGCCACCTATGGAAACCTACCAAACCTGTGCATTTCTGAAAACTAGAGACCTAGGGGAATCCAAGATGGTGTGACTTGTGTGGCTCGGACCAGGTTCTGTTACCCAGAATCTTTTGCAAACCTCAAAATTTGGCTAAAAAAACACATGTTCCTCACATTTCTGTGGCAGAAAGTCCTGGAATCTGAGAGGAGCCACGAATTTCCTTCCACCCAGCGTTCCCCCACGTCTCCCGATAAAAATGATACCTCACTTGTGTGGGTAGGCCTAGCGCCCGCAACAGGAAATGCCCCAAAGCGCAACGTAGACACAGCCAAATTTTTGAAGGAAAACAGAGGTGTTTTTTGCAAAGTGCCTACCTGTAGATTTTGGCCTGTAGCTCAGCCGCCACCTAGGGAAACCTACCAAACCTGTGCATTTCTGAAAACTAGAGACCTAGGGGAATCCAAGATGGGGTGACTTGTGTGGCTCGGACCAGGTTCTGTTACCCAGAATCCATTGCAAACCTCAAAATTTGGCTAAAAAAAACCATGTTCCTCACATTTCTGTGGCAGAAAGTTCTGGAGTCTGAGAGGAGCCACAAATTTCCTTCCACCCAGCGTTCCCCCACGTCTCCCGATAAAAATGATACCTCACTTGTGTGGGTAGGCCTAGCGCCCGTGACAGGAAACGCCCCAAAGCGCAACGTGGACACATCCAAATTTGTGAAGGAAAACAGAGGTGTTTTTTGCAAAGTGCCTACCTGTAGATTTTGGCTTGTAGCTCAGCCGCCACCTATGGAAACCTACCAAAGCTGTGCATTTCTGAAAACTAGAGACCTAGGGGAATCCAAGATGGGGTGACTTGTGTGGCTCGGACCAGGTTCTGTTACCCAGAATCCTTTGCAAACCTCAAAATTTGGCTAAAAAAACACATGTTCCTCACATTTCTGTGGCAGAAAGTTCTGGAATCTGAGAGGAGCCACAAATTTCCTTCCACCCAGCGTTCCCCCACGTCTCCTGATAAAAATGATACCTCACTTGTGTGGGTAGGCCTAGCGCCCGCGACAGGAAATGCCCCAAAAGCGCAACGTGGACACAGCCAAATTTGTGAAGGAAAACAGAGGTGTTTTTTGCAAAGTGCCTACCTGTAGATTTTGGCTTGTAGCTCAGCCGCCACCTAGGGAAACCTACCAAACCTGTGCATTTCTGAAAACTAGAGACCTAGGGGAATCCAAGATGGGGTGACTTGTGTGGCTCGGACCAGGTTCTGTTACCCAGAATTCTTTGCAAACCTCAAAATTTGGCTAAAAAAACACATGTTCCTCACATTTCTGTGGCAGAAAGTTCTGGAATCTGAGAGGAGCCACGAATTTCCTTCCACCCAGCGTTCCCCCACATCTCCAGATAAAAATGATACCTCACTTGTGTGGGTAGGCCTAGCGCCCGTGACAGGAAATGCCCCAAAGCGCAACGTGGACACAGCCAAATTTTTGAAGGAAAACAGAGGTGTTTTTTGCAAAGTGCCTACCTGTAGATTTTGGCCTGTAGCTCAGCCGCCACCTAGGGAAACCTACCAAACCTGTGCATTTCTGAAAACTAGAGACCTAGGGGAATCCAAGATGGGGTGACTTGTGTGGCTCGGGCCAGGTTCTGTTACCCAGAATCCTTTGCAAACCTCAAAATTTGGCTAAAAAAACACATGTTCCTCACATTTCTGTGGCAGAAAGTTCTGGAATCTGAGAGGAGCCACGAATTTCCTTCCACCCAGCATTCCCCCATGTCTCCCGATAAAAATGATACCTCACTTGTGTGGGTAGGCCTAGCGCCCGTGACAGGAAATGCCCCAAAGCGCAACGTGGACACAGCCAAATTTTTGAAGGAAAACAGAGGTGTTTTTTGCAAAGTGCCTACCTGTAGATTTTGGCCTGTAGCTCAGCCGCCACCTAGGGAAACCTACCAAACCTGTGCATTTCTGAAAACTAGAGACCTAGGGGAATCCAAGATGGGCTGACTTGTGTGGCTCGGACCAGGTTCTGTTACCCAGAATCCTCTGCAAACCTCCAAATTTGGCTAAAAAAACACATGTTCCTCACATTTCTGTGGCAGAAAGTTCTGGAATCTGAGAGGAGCCACGCATTTCCTTCCACCCAGCGTTCCCCCACGTCTCCCGATAAAAATGATACCTCACTTGTGTGGGTAGGCCTAGCGCCCGTGACAGGAAATTCCCCAAAGCGCAACGTGGACACATCCAAATTTGTGAAGGAAAACAGAGGTGTTTTTTGCAAAGTGCCTACCTGTAGATTTTGGCTTGTAGCTCAGCCGCCACCTAGGGAAACCCACCAAACCTGTGCATTTCTGAAAACTAGAGACCTAGGGGAATCCAAGATGGGGTGACTTGTGTGGCTCGGACCAGGTTCTGTTACCCAGAATCCTTTGCAAAACTCAAAATTTGGCTAAAAAAAACACATGTTCCTCACATTTCTGTGGCAGAAAGTTCTGGAATCTGAGAGGAGCCACGAATTTCCTTCCACCCAGCGTTCCCCCATGTCTCCCAATAAAAATGATACCTCACTTGTGTTGGTAGGCCTAGCGCCCGCAACAGGAAACGCCCCAAAGCGCAACGTAGACACAGCCAAATTTTTGAAGGAAAACAGAGGTGTTTTTTGCAAAGTGCCTACCTGTAGATTTTGGCCTGTAGCTCAGCCGCCACCTAGGGAAACCTACCAAACCTGTGCATTTCTGAAAACTAGAGACCTAGGGGAATCCAAGATGGGGTGACTTGTGTGGCTCGGACCAGGTTCTGTTACCCAGAATCCATTGCAAACCTCAAAATTTGGCTAAAAAAACACATGATCCTCACATTTCTGTGGCAGAAAGATCTGGAACCTGAGAGGAGCCACAAATTTCCTTCCACCCAGCGTTCCCCCACGTCTCCCGATAAAAATGATACCTCACTTGTGTGGGTAGGCCTAGCGCCCGCGACAGGAAACGACCCAAAGCGCAACGTGGACACATCCAAATTTGTGAAGGAAAACAGAGGTGTTTTTTGCAAAGTGCCTACCTGTAGATTTTGGCTTGTAGCTCAGCCGCCACCTATGGAAACCTACCAAACCTGTGCATTTCTGAAAACTAGAGACCTAGGGGAATCCAAGATGGTGTGACTTGTGTGGCTCGGACCAGGTTCTGTTACCCAGAATCCTTTGCAAACCTCAAAATTTGGCTAAAAAAACACATGTTCCTCACATTTCTGTGGCAGAAAGTTCTGGAATCTGAGAGGAGCCACGAATTTCCTTCCACCCAGCGTTCCCCCACGTCTCCCGATAAAAATGATACCTCACTTGTGTGGGTAGGCCTAGCGCCCGCAACAGGAAATGCCCCAAAGCGCAACGTAGACACAGCCAAATTTTTGAAGGAAAACAGAGGTGTTTTTTGCAAAGTGCCTACCTGTAGATTTTGGCCTGTAGCTCAGCCGCCACCTAGGGAAACCTACCAAACCTGTGCATTTCTGAAAACTAGAGACCTAGGGGAATCCAAGATGGGGTGACTTGTGTGGCTCGGACCAGGTTCTGTTACCCAGAATCCATTGCAAACCTCAAAATTTGGCTAAAAAAAACCATGTTCCTCACATTTCTGTGGCAGAAAGTTCTGGAATCTGAGAGGAGCCACAAATTTCCTTCCACCCAGCGTTCCCCCACGTCTCCCGATAAAAATGATACCTCACTTGTGTGGGTAGGCCTAGCGCCCGCGACAGGAAACGCCCCAAAGCGCAACGTAGACACATCCAAATTTGTGAAGGAAAACAGAGGTGTTTTTTGCAAAGTGCCTACCTGTAGATTTTGGCTTGTAGCTCAGCCGCCACCTATGGAAACCTACCAAAGCTGTGCATTTCTGAAAACTAGAGACCTAGGGGAATCCAAGATGGGGTGACTTGTGTGGCTCGGACCAGGTTCTGTTACCCAGAATCCTTTGCAAACCTCAAAATTTGGCTAAAAAAACACATGTTCCTCACATTTCTGTGGCAGAAAGTTCTGGAATCTGAGAGGAGCCACAAATTTCCTTCCACCCAGCGTTCCCCCACGTCTCCTGATAAAAATGATACCTCACTTGTGTGGGTAGGCCTAGCGCCCGCGACAGGAAATGCCCCAAAAGCGCAACGTGGACACAGCCAAATTTTTGAAGGAAAACAGAGGTGTTTTTTGCAAAGTGCCTACCTGTAGATTTTGGCCTGTAGCTCAGCCGCCACCTAGGGAAACCTACCAAACCTGTGGATTTCTGAAAACTAGAGACCTAGGGGAATCCAAGATGGGGTGACTTGTGTGGCTCGGACCAGGTTCTGTTACCCAGAATCCTCTGCAAACCTCAAAATTTGGCTAAAAAAACACATGTTCCTCACATTTCTGTGGCAGAAAGTTCTGGAATCTGAGAGGAGCCACGCATTTCCTTCCACCCAGCGTTCCCCCACGTCTCCCGATAAAAATGATACCTCACTTGTGTGGGTAGGCCTAGCGCCCGTGACAGGAAATTCCCCAAAGCGCAACGTGGACACAGCCAAATCTTTGAAGGAAAACAGAGGTGTTTTTTGCAAAGTGCCTACCTGTAGATTTCGGCCTGTAGCTCATCCGCCACCTAGGGAAACCTACCAAACCTGTGCATTTCTGAAAACTAGAGACCTAGGGGAATCCAAGATGGGCTGACTTGTGTGGTTCGGACCAGGTTCTGTTACCCAGAATCCTCTGCAAACCTCAAAATTTGGCTAAAAAAACACATGTTCCTAACATTTCTGTGGCAGAAAGTTCTGGAATCTGAGAGGAGCCACAAATTTCCTTCCACCCAGCGTTCCCCCACGTCTCCCGATAAAAATGATACCTCACTTGTGTGGGTAGGCCTAGCGCCCGCGACAGGAAACGCCCCAAAGCGCAACGTGGACTCATCCAAATTTGTGAAGGAAAACAGAGGTGTTTTTTGCAAAGTGCCTACCTGTAGATTTTGGCTTGTAGCTCAGCCGCCACCTAGGGAAACCTACCAAACCTGTGCATTTCTGAAAACTAGAGACCTAGGGGAATCCAAGATGGGGTGACTTGTGTGGCTCGGACCAGGTTCTGTTACCCAGAATCCTTTGCAAAACTCAAAATTTGGCTAAAAAAACACATGTTCCTCACATTTCTGTGGCAGAAAGTTCTGGAATCTGAGAGGAGCCACGAATTTCCTTCCACCCAGCGTTCCCCCATGTCTCCCGATAAAAATGATACCTCACTTGTGTGGGTAGGCCTAGCGCCCGCAACAGGAAACGCCCCAAAGCGCAACGTAGACACAGCCAAATTTTTGAAGGAAAACAGAGGTGTTTTTTGCAAAGTGCCTACCTGTAGATTTTGGCCTGTAGCTCAGCCGCCACCTAGGGAAACCTACCAAACCTGTGCATTTCTGAAAACTAGAGACCTAGGGGAATCCAAGATGGGGTGACTTGTGTGGCTCGGACCAGGTTCTGTTACCCAGAATCCATTGCAAACCTCAAAATTTGGCTAAAAAAACACATGATCCTCACATTTCTGTGGCAGAAAGTTCTGGAATCTGAGAGGAGATACAAATTTCCTTCCACCCAGCGTTCCCCCACGTCTCCCGATAAAAATGATACCTCACTTGTGTGGGTAGGCCTAGCGCCCGCGACAGGAAACGCCCCAAAGCGCAACGTGGACACATCCAAATTTGTGAAGGAAAACAGAGGTGTTTTTTGCAAAGTGCCTACCTGTAGATTTTGGCTTGTAGCTCAGCCGCCACCTATGGAAACCTACCAAACCAGTGCATTTCTGAAAACTAGAGACCTAGGGGAATTCAAGATGGTGTGACTTGTGTGGCTCGGACCAGGTTCTGTTACCCAGAATCCTTTGCAAACCTCAAAATTTGGCTAAAAAAACACATGTTCCACACATTTCTGTGGCAGAAAGTTCTGGAATCTGAGAGGAGCCACAAATGTCCTTCCACCCAGCGTTCCCCCACGTCTCCTGATAAAAATGATACCTCACTTGTGTGGGTAGGCCTAGCGCCCGCGACAGGAAACGCCCCAAAGCGCAACGTGGACGCAGCCAAATTTGTGAAGGAAAACAGAGGTGTTTTTTGCAAAGTGCCTACCTGTAGATTTTGGCTTGTAGCTCAGCCGCCACCTAGGGAAACCTACCAAACCTGTGCATTTCTGAAAACTAGAGACCTAGGGGAATCCAAGATGGGGTGACTTGTGTGGCTCGGACCAGGTTCTGTTACCCAGAATCCTTTGCAAACCTCAAAATTTGGCTAAAAAAACACATGTTCCTCACATTTCTGTGGCAGAAAGTTCTGGAATCTGAGAGGAGCCACAAATTTCCTTCCACCCAGCGTTCCCCCACGTCTCCCGATAAAAATGATACCTCACTTGTGTGGGTAGGCCTAGCGCCCGCGACAGAAAACGCCCCAAAGCGCAACGTGGACACATCCAAATTTGTGAAGGAAAACAGAGGTGTTTTTTGCAAAGTGCCTACCTGTAGATTTTGGCCTGTAGCTCAGCCGCCACCTAGGGAAACCTACCAAACCTGTGCATTTCTGAAAACTAGAGACCTAGGGGAATCCAAGATGGGGTGACTTGTGTGGCTCGGACCAGGTTCTGTTACCCAGAATCCTTTGCAAACCTCAAAATTTGGCTAAAAAAACACATGTTCCTCACATTTCTGTGGCAGAAAGTTCTGGAATCTGAGAGGAGCCACGAATTTCCTTCCACCCAGCGTTCCCCCACGTCTCCCGATAAAAATGATACCTCACTTGTGTGGGTAGGCCTAGCGCCTGTGACAGGAAATGCCCCAAAGCGCAACGTGGACACAGCCAAATTTTTGAAGGAAAACAGTGGTGTTTTTTGCAAAGTGCCTACCTGTAGATTTTGGCCTGTAGCTCAGCCGCCACCTAGGGAAACCTACCAAACCTGTGCATTTCTGAAAACTAGAGACCTAGGGGAATCCAAGATGGGGTGACTTGTGTGGCTCGGACCAGGTTCTGTTACCCAGAATTCTTTGCAAACCTCAAAATTTGGCTAAAAAAACACATGTTCCTCACATTTCTGTGGCAGAAAGTTCTGGAATCTGAGAGGAGCCACGAATTTCCTTCCACCCAGCGTTCCCCCACATCTCCAGATAAAAATGATACCTCACTTGTGTGGGTAGGCCTAGCGCCAGTGACAGGAAATGCCCCAAAGCGCAACGTGGACACAGCCAAATTTTTGAAGGAAAACAGAGGTGTTTTTTGCAAAGTGCCTACCTGTAGATTTTGGCCTGTAGCTCAGCCGCCACCTAGGGAAACCTACCAAACCTGTGCATTTCTGAAAACTAGAGACCTAGGGGAATCCAAGATGGGGTGACTTGTGTGGCTCGGGCCAGGTTCTGTTACCCAGAATCCTTTGCAAACCTCAAAATTTGGCTAAAAAAACACATGTTCCTCACATTTCTGTGGCAGAAAGTTCTGGAATCTGAGAGGAGCCACGAATTTCCTTCCACCCAGCATTCCCCCATGTCTCCCGATAAAAATGATACCTCACTTGTGTGGGTAGGCCTAGCGCCCGTGACAGGAAATGCCCCAAAGCGCAACGTGGACACAGCCAAATTTTTGAAGGAAAACAGAGGTGTTTTTTGCAAAGTGCCTACCTGTAGATTTTGGCCTGTAGCTCAGCCGCCACCTAGGGAAACCTACCAAACCTGTGCATTTCTGAAAACTAGAGACCTAGGGGAATCCAAGATGGGCTGACTTGTGTGGCTCGGACCAGGTTCTGTTACCCAGAATCCTCTGCAAACCTCCAAATTTGGCTAAAAAAACACATGTTCCTCACATTTCTGTGGCAGAAAGTTCTGGAATCTGAGAGGAGCCACGCATTTCCTTCCACCCAGCGTTCCCCCACGTCTCCCGATAAAAATGATACCTCACTTGTGTGGGTAGGCCTAGCGCCCGTGACAGGAAATTCCCCAAAGCGCAACGTGGACACATCCAAATTTGTGAAGGAAAACAGAGGTGTTTTTTGCAAAGTGCCTACCTGTAGATTTTGGCTTGTAGCTCAGCCGCCACCTAGGGAAACCCACCAAACCTGTGCATTTCTGAAAACTAGAGACCTAGGGGAATCCAAGATGGGGTGACTTGTGTGGCTCGGACCAGGTTCTGTTACCCAGAATCCTTTGCAAAACTCAAAATTTGGCTAAAAAAACACATGTTCCTCACATTTCTGTGGCAGAAAGTTCTGGAATCTGAGAGGAGCCACGAATTTCCTTCCACCCAGCGTTCCCCCATGTCTCCCAATAAAAATGATACCTCACTTGTGTTGGTAGGCCTAGCGCCCGCAACAGGAAACGCCCCAAAGCGCAACGTAGACACAGCCAAATTTTTGAAGGAAAACAGAGGTGTTTTTTGCAAAGTGCCTACCTGTAGATTTTGGCCTGTAGCTCAGCCGCCACCTAGGGAAACCTACCAAACCTGTGCATTTCTGAAAACTAGAGACCTAGGGGAATCCAAGATGGGGTGACTTGTGTGGCTCGGACCAGGTTCTGTTACCCAGAATCCATTGCAAACCTCAAAATTTGGCTAAAAAAACACATGATCCTCACATTTCTGTGGCAGAAAGATCTGGAACCTGAGAGGAGCCACAAATTTCCTTCCACCCAGCGTTCCCCCACGTCTCCCGATAAAAATGATACCTCACTTGTGTGGGTAGGCCTAGCGCCCGCGACAGGAAACGACCCAAAGCGCAACGTGGACACATCCAAATTTGTGAAGGAAAACAGAGGTGTTTTTTGCAAAGTGCCTACCTGTAGATTTTGGCTTGTAGCTCAGCCGCCACCTATGGAAACCTACCAAACCTGTGCATTTCTGAAAACTAGAGACCTAGGGGAATCCAAGATGGTGTGACTTGTGTGGCTCGGACCAGGTTCTGTTACCCAGAATCCTTTGCAAACCTCAAAATTTGGCTAAAAAAACACATGTTCCTCACATTTCTGTGGCAGAAAGTTCTGGAATCTGAGAGGAGCCACGAATTTCCTTCCACCCAGCGTTCCCCCACGTCTCCCGATAAAAATGATACCTCACTTGTGTGGGTAGGCCTAGCGCCCGCAACAGGAAATGCCCCAAAGCGCAACGTAGACACAGCCAAATTTTTGAAGGAAAACAGAGGTGTTTTTTGCAAAGTGCCTACCTGTAGATTTTGGCCTGTAGCTCAGCCGCCACCTAGGGAAACCTACCAAACCTGTGCATTTCTGAAAACTAGAGACCTAGGGGAATCCAAGATGGGGTGACTTGTGTGGCTCGGACCAGGTTCTGTTACCCAGAATCCATTGCAAACCTCAAAATTTGGCTAAAAAAAACCATGTTCCTCACATTTCTGTGGCAGAAAGTTCTGGAATCTGAGAGGAGCCACAAATTTCCTTCCACCCAGCGTTCCCCCACGTCTCCCGATAAAAATGATACCTCACTTGTGTGGGTAGGCCTAGCGCCCGCGACAGGAAACGCCCCAAAGCGCAACGTAGACACATCCAAATTTGTGAAGGAAAACAGAGGTGTTTTTTGCAAAGTGCCTACCTGTAGATTTTGGCTTGTAGCTCAGCCGCCACCTATGGAAACCTACCAAAGCTGTGCATTTCTGAAAACTAGAGACCTAGGGGAATCCAAGATGGGGTGACTTGTGTGGCTCGGACCAGGTTCTGTTACCCAGAATCCTTTGCAAACCTCAAAATTTGGCTAAAAAAACACATGTTCCTCACATTTCTGTGGCAGAAAGTTCTGGAATCTGAGAGGAGCCACAAATTTCCTTCCACCCAGCGTTCCCCCACGTCTCCTGATAAAAATGATACCTCACTTGTGTGGGTAGGCCTAGCGCCCGCGACAGGAAATGCCCCAAAAGCGCAACGTGGACACAGCCAAATTTTTGAAGGAAAACAGAGGTGTTTTTTGCAAAGTGCCTACCTGTAGATTTTGGCCTGTAGCTCAGCCGCCACCTAGGGAAACCTACCAAACCTGTGGATTTCTGAAAACTAGAGACCTAGGGGAATCCAAGATGGGGTGACTTGTGTGGCTCGGACCAGGTTCTGTTACCCAGAATCCTCTGCAAACCTCAAAATTTGGCTAAAAAAACACATGTTCCTCACATTTCTGTGGCAGAAAGTTCTGGAATCTGAGAGGAGCCACGCATTTCCTTCCACCCAGCGTTCCCCCACGTCTCCCGATAAAAATGATACCTCACTTGTGTGGGTAGGCCTAGCGCCCGTGACAGGAAATTCCCCAAAGCGCAACGTGGACACAGCCAAATCTTTGAAGGAAAACAGAGGTGTTTTTTGCAAAGTGCCTACCTGTAGATTTCGGCCTGTAGCTCATCCGCCACCTAGGGAAACCTACCAAACCTGTGCATTTCTGAAAACTAGAGACCTAGGGGAATCCAAGATGGGCTGACTTGTGTGGTTCGGACCAGGTTCTGTTACCCAGAATCCTCTGCAAACCTCAAAATTTGGCTAAAAAAACACATGTTCCTAACATTTCTGTGGCAGAAAGTTCTGGAATCTGAGAGGAGCCACAAATTTCCTTCCACCCAGCGTTCCCCCACGTCTCCCGATAAAAATGATACCTCACTTGTGTGGGTAGGCCTAGCGCCCGCGACAGGAAACGCCCCAAAGCGCAACGTGGACTCATCCAAATTTGTGAAGGAAAACAGAGGTGTTTTTTGCAAAGTGCCTACCTGTAGATTTTGGCTTGTAGCTCAGCCGCCACCTAGGGAAACCTACCAAACCTGTGCATTTCTGAAAACTAGAGACCTAGGGGAATCCAAGATGGGGTGACTTGTGTGGCTCGGACCAGGTTCTGTTACCCAGAATCCTTTGCAAAACTCAAAATTTGGCTAAAAAAACACATGTTCCTCACATTTCTGTGGCAGAAAGTTCTGGAATCTGAGAGGAGCCACGAATTTCCTTCCACCCAGCGTTCCCCCATGTCTCCCGATAAAAATGATACCTCACTTGTGTGGGTAGGCCTAGCGCCCGCAACAGGAAACGCCCCAAAGCGCAACGTAGACACAGCCAAATTTTTGAAGGAAAACAGAGGTGTTTTTTGCAAAGTGCCTACCTGTAGATTTTGGCCTGTAGCTCAGCCGCCACCTAGGGAAACCTACCAAACCTGTGCATTTCTGAAAACTAGAGACCTAGGGGAATCCAAGATGGGGTGACTTGTGTGGCTCGGACCAGGTTCTGTTACCCAGAATCCATTGCAAACCTCAAAATTTGGCTAAAAAAACACATGATCCTCACATTTCTGTGGCAGAAAGTTCTGGAATCTGAGAGGAGATACAAATTTCCTTCCACCCAGCGTTCCCCCACGTCTCCCGATAAAAATGATACCTCACTTGTGTGGGTAGGCCTAGCGCCCGCGACAGGAAACGCCCCAAAGCGCAACGTGGACACATCCAAATTTGTGAAGGAAAACAGAGGTGTTTTTTGCAAAGTGCCTACCTGTAGATTTTGGCTTGTAGCTCAGCCGCCACCTATGGAAACCTACCAAACCAGTGCATTTCTGAAAACTAGAGACCTAGGGGAATTCAAGATGGTGTGACTTGTGTGGCTCGGACCAGGTTCTGTTACCCAGAATCCTTTGCAAACCTCAAAATTTGGCTAAAAAAACACATGTTCCACACATTTCTGTGGCAGAAAGTTCTGGAATCTGAGAGGAGCCACAAATGTCCTTCCACCCAGCGTTCCCCCACGTCTCCTGATAAAAATGATACCTCACTTGTGTGGGTAGGCCTAGCGCCCGCGACAGGAAACGCCCCAAAGCGCAACGTGGACGCAGCCAAATTTGTGAAGGAAAACAGAGGTGTTTTTTGCAAAGTGCCTACCTGTAGATTTTGGCTTGTAGCTCAGCCGCCACCTAGGGAAACCTACCAAACCTGTGCATTTCTGAAAACTAGAGACCTAGGGGAATCCAAGATGGGGTGACTTGTGTGGCTCGGACCAGGTTCTGTTACCCAGAATCCTTTGCAAACCTCAAAATTTGGCTAAAAAAACACATGTTCCTCACATTTCTGTGGCAGAAAGTTCTGGAATCTGAGAGGAGCCACAAATTTCCTTCCACCCAGCGTTCCCCCACGTCTCCCGATAAAAATGATACCTCACTTGTGTGGGTAGGCCTAGCGCCCGCGACAGAAAACGCCCCAAAGCGCAACGTGGACACATCCAAATTTGTGAAGGAAAACAGAGGTGTTTTTTGCAAAGTGCCTACCTGTAGATTTTGGCCTGTAGCTCAGCCGCCACCTAGGGAAACCTACCAAACCTGTGCATTTCTGAAAACTAGAGACCTAGGGGAATCCAAGATGGGGTGACTTGTGTGGCTCGGACCAGGTTCTGTTACCCAGAATCCTTTGCAAACCTCAAAATTTGGCTAAAAAAACACATGTTCCTCACATTTCTGTGGCAGAAAGTTCTGGAATCTGAGAGGAGCCACGAATTTCCTTCCACCCAGCGTTCCCCCACGTCTCCCGATAAAAATGATACCTCACTTGTGTGGGTAGGCCTAGCGCCTGTGACAGGAAATGCCCCAAAGCGCAACGTGGACACAGCCAAATTTTTGAAGGAAAACAGTGGTGTTTTTTGCAAAGTGCCTACCTGTAGATTTTGGCCTGTAGCTCAGCCGCCACCTAGGGAAACCTACCAAACCTGTGCATTTCTGAAAACTAGAGACCTAGGGGAATCCAAGATGGGGTGACTTGTGTGGCTCGGACCAGGTTCTGTTACCCAGAATCCTTTGCAAACCTCAAAATTTGGCTAAAAAAACACATGTTCCTCACATTTCTGTGGCAGAAAGTTCTGGAATCTGAGAGGAGCCACGAATTTCCTTCCACCCAGCGTTCCCCCACGTCTCCCGATAAAAATGATACCTCACTTGTGTGCGTAGGCCTAGCGCCCGTGACAGGAAATGCCCCAAAGCGCAACGTGGACACAGCCAAATTTTTGAAGGAAAACAGAGGTGTTTTTTGCAAAGTGCCTACCTGTAGATTTTGGCTTGTAGCTCAGCCGCCACCTAGGGAAACCTACCAAACCTGTGCATTTCTGAAAACTAGAGACCTAGGGGAATCCAAGATGGGGTGACTTGTGTGGCTCGGACCAGGTTCTGTTACCCAGAATCCTTTGCAAACCTCAAAATTTGGCTAAAAAAACACATGTTCCTCACATTTCTGTGGCAGAAAGTTCTGGAATCTGAGAGGAGCCACGAATTTCCTTCCACCCAGCGTTCCCCCACGTCTCCCGATAAAAATTATACCTCACTTGTGTGGGTAGGCCTAGCGCCCGCGACAGGAAACGCCCCAAAGCGCAACGTGGACACATCCAAATTTGTGAAGGAAAACAGAGGTGTTTTTTGCAAAGTGCCTACCTGTAGATTTTGGATTGTAGCTCAGCCGCCACCTAGGGAAACCTACCAAACCTGTGCATTTCTGAAAACTAGAGACCTAGGGGAATCCAAGATGGGGTGACTTGTGTGGCTCGGACCAGGTTCTGTTACCCAGAATCCTTTGCAAAACTCAAAATTTGGCTAAAAAAACACATGTTCCTCACATTTCTGTGGCAGAAAGTTCTGGAATCTGAGAGGAGCCACGAATTTCCTTCCACCCAGCGTTCCCCCACGTCTCCTGATAAAAATGATACCTCACTTGTGTGGGTAGGCCTAGCGCCCGCAACAGGAAACGCCACAAAGCGCAACGTAGACACAGCCAAATTTTTGAAGGAAAACAGAGGTGTTTTTTGCAAAGTGCCTACCTGTAGATTTTGGCCTGTAGCTCAGCCGCCACCTAGGGAAACCTACCAAACCTGTGCATTTCTGAAAACTAGAGACCTAGGGGAATCCAAGATGGGATGACTTGTGTGGCTCGGACCAGGTTCTGTTACCCAGAATCCATTGCAAACCTCAAAATTTGGCTAAAAAAACACATGTTCCTCACATTTCTGTGGCAGAAAGTTCTGGAATCTGAGAGGAGCCATGAATTTCCTTCCACCCAGCGTTCCCCCACGTCTCCCGATAAAAATGATACCTCACTTGTGTGGGTAGGCCTAGCGCCCGCGACAGGAAACGCCCCAAAGCGCAACGTGGACACATCCAAATTTGTGAAGGAAAACAGAGGTGTTTTTTGCAAAGTGCCTACCTGTAGATTTTGGCTTGTAGCTCAGCCGCCACCTAGGGAAACCTACCAAACCTGTGCATTTCTGAAAACTAGAGACCTAGGGGAATCCAAGATGGGGTGACTTGTGTGGCTCGGACCAGGTTCTGATACCCAGAATCCTTTGCAAAACTCAAAATTTGGCTAAAAAAACACATGTTCCTCACATTTCTGTGGCAGAAAGTTCTGGAATCTGAGAGGAGCCACGAATTTCCTTCCACCCAGCGTTCCCCCACGTCTCCCGATAAAAATGATACCTCACTTGTGTGGGTAGGCCTAGCGCCCGCAACAGGAAATGCCCCAAAGCCCAACGTAGACACAGCCAAATTTTTGAAGGAAAACAGAGGTGTTTTTTGCAAAGTGCCTACCTGTAGATTTTGGCCTGTAGCTCAGCCGCCACCTAGGGAAACCTACCAAACCTGTGCATTTCTGAAAACTAGAGACCTAGGGGAATCCAAGATGGGGTGACTTGTGTGGCTCGGACCAGGTTCTGTTACCCAGAATCCATTGCAAACCTCAAAATTTGGCTAAAAAAACACATGTTCCTCACATTTCTGTGGCAGAAAGTTCTGGAATCTGAGAGGAGCCACAAATTTCCTTCCACCCAGCGTTCCCCCACGTCTCCCGATAAAAATGATACCTCACTTGTGTGGGTAGGCCTAGCGCCCGCGACAGGAAACGCCCCAAAGCACAATGTGGACACATCCAAATTTGTGAAGGAAAACAGAGGTGTTTTTTGCAAAGTGCCTACCTGTAGATTTTGGCTTGTAGCTCAGCCGCACCTATGGAAACCTACCAAACCTGTGCATTTCTGAAAACTAGAGACCTAGGGGAATCCAAGATGGGGTGACTTGTGTGGCTCGGACCAGGTTCTGTTACCCAGAATCCTTTGCAAGCCTCAAAATTTGGCTAAAAAAACACATGTTCCTCACATTTCTGTGGCAGAAAGTTCTGGAATCTGAGAGGAGCCACAAATTTCCTTCCACCCAGCGTTCCCCCACGTTTCCCGATAAAAATGATATCTCACTTGTGTGGGTAGGCCTAGCGCCCGCGACAGAAAACGCCCCAAAGCGCAACGTGGACACATCCAAATTTGTGAAGGAAAACAGAGGTTTTTTTTGCAAAGTGCCTACCTGTAGATTTTGGCCTGTAGCTCAGCCGCCACCTAGGGAAACCTACCAAACCTGTGCATTTCTGAAAACTAGAGACCTAGGGGAATCCAAGATGGGGTGACTTGTGTGGCTCGGGCCAGGTTCTGTTACCCAGAATCCTTTGCAAACCTCAAAATTTGGCTAAAAAAACACATGTTCCTCACATTTCTGTGGCAGAAAGTTCTGGAATCTGAGAGGAGCCACGAATTTCCTTCCACCCAGCATTCCCCCATGTCTCCCGATAAAAATGATACCTCACTTGTGTGGGTAGGCCTAGCGCCCGTGACAGGAAATGCCCCAAAGCGCAACGTGGACACAGCCAAATTTTTGAAGGAAAACAGAGGTGTTTTTTGCAAAGTGCCTACCTGTAGATTTTGGCCTGTAGCTCAGCCGCCACCTAGGGAAACCTACCAAACCTGTGCATTTCTGAAAACTAGAGACCTAGGGGAATCCAAGATGGGCTGACTTGTGTGGCTCGGACCAGGTTCTGTTACCCAGAATCCTCTGCAAACCTCAAAATTTGGCTAAAAAAACACATGTTCCTCACATTTCTGTGGCAGAAAGTTCTGGAATCTGAGAGGAGCCACGCATTTCCTTCCACCCAGCGTTCCCCCACGTCTCCCGATAAAAATGATACCTCACTTGTGTGGGTAGGCCTAGCGCCCGTGACAGGAAATTCCCCAAAGCGCAACGTGGACACAGCCAAATCTTTGAAGGAAAACAGAGGTGTTTTTTGCAAAGTGCCTACCTGTAGATTTCGGCCTGTAGCTCATCCGCCACCTAGGGAAACCTACCAAACCTGTGCATTTCTGAAAACTAGAGACCTAGGGGAATCCAAGATGGGCTGACTTGTGTGGCTCGGACCAGGTTCTGTTACCCAGAATCCTCTGCAAACCTCAAAATTTGGCTAAAAAAACACATGTTCCTCACATTTCTGTGGCAGAAAGTTCTGGAATCTGAGAGGAGCCACGCATTTCCTTCCACCCAGCGTTCCCCCACGTCTCCCGATAAAAATGATACCTCACTTGTGTGGGTAGGCCTAGCGCCCGCGACAGGAAACGCCCCAAAGCGCAACGTGGACTCATCCAAATTTATGAAGGAAAACAGAGGTGTTTTTTGCAAAGTGCCTACCTGTAGATTTTGGCTTGTAGCTCAGCCGCCACCTAGGGAAACCTACCAAACCTGTGCATTTCTGAAAACTAGAGACCTAGGGGAATCCAAGATGGGGTGACTTGTGTGGCTCGGACCAGGTTCTGATACCCAGAATCCTTTGCAAAACTCAAAATTTGGCTAAAAAAACACATGTTCCTCACATTTCTGTGGCAGAAAGTTCTGGAATCTGAGAGGAGCCACGAATTTCCTTCCACCCAGCGTTCCCCCACGTCTCCCGATAAAAATGATACCTCACTTGTGTGGGTAGGCCTAGCGCCCGCAACAGGAAATGCCCCAAAGCCCAACGTAGACACAGCCAAATTTTTGAAGGAAAACAGAGGTGTTTTTTGCAAAGTGCCTACCTGTAGATTTTGGCCTGTAGCTCAGCCGCCACCTAGGGAAACCTACCAAACCTGTGCATTTCTGAAAACTAGAGACCTAGGGGAATCCAAGATGGGGTGACTTGTGTGGCTCGGACAAGGTTCTGTTACCCAGAATCAATTGCAAACCTCAAAATTTGGCTAAAAAAACACATGTTCCTCACATTTCTGTGGCAGAAAGTTCTGGAATCTGAGAGGAGCCACAAATTTCCTTCCACTCAGCGTTCCCCCACGTCTCCCGATAAAAATGATACCTCACTTGTGTGGGTAGGCCTAGCGCCCGCGACAGGAAACGCCCCAAAGCACAACGTGGACACATCCAAATTTGTGAAGGAAAACAGAGGTGTTTTTTGCAAAGTGCCTACCTGTAGATTTTGGCTTGTAGCTCAGCCGCACCTATGGAAACCTACCAAACCTGTGCATTTCTGAAAACTAGAGACCTAGGGGAATCCAAGATGGGGTGACTTGTGTGGCTCGGACCAGGTTCTGTTACCCAGAATCCTTTGCAAACCTCAAAATTTGGCTAAAAAAACACATGTTCCTCACATTTCTGTGGCAGAAAGTTCTGGAATCTGAGAGGAGCCACAAATTTCCTTCCACCCAGCGTTTCCCCACGTCTCCTGATAAAAATGATACCTCACTTGTGTGGGTAGGCCTAGCGCCCGCGACAGAAAACGCCCCAAAGCGCAACGTGGACACATCCAAATTTGTGAAGGAAAACAGAGGTGTTTTTTGCAAAGTGCCTACCTGTAGATTTTGGCCTGTAGCTCAGCCGCCACCTAGGGAAACCTACCAAACCTGTGCATTTCTGAAAACTAGAGACCTAGGGGAATCCAAGATGGGGTGACTTGTGTGGCTCGGGCCAGGTTCTGTTACCCAGAATCCTTTGCAAACCTCAAAATTTGGCTAAAAAAACACATGTTCCTCACATTTCTGTGGCAGAAAGTTCTGGAATCTGAGAGGAGCCACGAATTTCCTTCCACCCAGCATTCCCCCATGTCTCCCGATAAAAATGATACCTCACTTGTGTGGGTAGGCCTAGCGCCCGTGACAGGAAATGCCCCAAAGCGCAACGTGGACACAGCCAAATTTTTGAAGGAAAACAGAGGTGTTTTTTGCAAAGTGCCTACCTGTAGATTTTGGCCTGTAGCTCAGCCGCCACCTAGGGAAACCTACCAAACCTGTGCATTTCTGAAAACTAGAGACCTAGGGGAATCCAAGATGGGCTGACTTGTGTGGCTCGGACCAGGTTCTGTTACCCAGAATCCTCTGCAAACCTCAAAATTTGGCTAAAAAAACACATGTTCCTCACATTTCTGTGGCAGAAAGTTCTGGAATCTGAGAGGAGCCACGCATTTCCTTCCACCCAGCGTTCCCCCACGTCTCCCGATAAAAATGATACCTCACTTGTGTGGGTAGGCCTAGCGCCCGTGACAGGAAATTCCCCAAAGCGCAACGTGGACACAGCCAAATCTTTGAAGGAAAACAGAGGTGTTTTTTGCAAAGTGCCTACCTGTAGATTTCGGCCTGTAGCTCATCCGCCACCTAGGGAAACCTACCAAACCTGTGCATTTCTGAAAACTAGAGACCTAGGGGAATCCAAGATGGGCTGACTTGTGTGGCTCGGACCAGGTTCTGTTACCCAGAATCCTCTGCAAACCTCAAAATTTGGCTAAAAAAACACATGTTCCTAACATTTCTGTGGCAGAAAGTTCTGGAATCTGAGAGGAGCCACAAATTTCCTTCCACCCAGCGTTCCCCCACGTCTCCCGATAAAAATGATACCTCACTTGTGTGGGTAGGCCTAGCGCCCGCGACAGGAAACGCCCCAAAGCGCAACGTGGACTCATCCAAATTTATGAAGGAAAACAGAGGTGTTTTTTGCAAAGTGCCTACCTGTAGATTTTGGCTTGTAGTTCAGCCGCCACCTAGGGAAACCTACCAAACCTGTGCATTTCTGAAAACTAGAGACCTAGGGGAATCCAAGATGGGGTGACTTGTGTTTCTCGGACCAGGTTCTGTTACCCAGAATCCTTTGCAAAACTCAAAATTTGGCAAAAAAACACATGTTCCTCACATTTCTGTGGCAGAAAGTTCTGGAATCTGAGAGGAGCCACGAATTTCCTTCCACCCAGCGTTCCCCCACGTCTCCCGATAAAAATTATACCTCACTTGTGTGGGTAGGCCTAGCGCCCGCGACAGGAAACGCCCCAAAGCGCAACTTGGACACATCCAAATTTTTGAAGGAAAACAGAGGTGTTTTTTGCAAAGTGCCTACCTGTAGATTTTGGCCTGTAGCTCAGCCGCCACCTAGGGAAACCTACCAAACCTGTGCATTTCTGAAAACTAGAGACCTAGGGGAATCCAAGATGGGGTGACTTGTGTGGCTCGGACCAGGTTCTGTTACCCAGAATCCATTGCAAACCTCAAAATTTGGCTACAAAAACACATGTTCCTCACATTTTTTGTGGCAGAAAGTTCTGGAATCTGAGAGGAGCCACAAATTTCCTTCCACCCAGCGTTCCCCCACGTCTCCCGATAAAAATGATACCTCACTTGTGTGGGTAGGCCTAGCGCCCGCGACAGGAAACGCCCCAAAGCACAACGTGGACACATCCAAATTTGTGAAGGAAAACAGAGGTGTTTTTTGCAAAGTGCCTACCTGTAGATTTTGGCTTGTAGCTCAGCCGCCACCTAGGGAAACCTACCAAACCTGTGCATTTCTGAAAACTAGAGACCTAGGGGAATCCAAGATGGGGTGACTTGTGTGGCTCGGACCAGGTTCTGTTACCCAGAATCCTTTGCAAACCTCAAAATGTGGCTAAAAAAACACATGTTCCTCACATTTCTGTGGCAGAAAGTTCTGGAATCTGAGAGGAGCCACAAATTTCCTTCCACCCAGCGTTTCCTCACGTCTCCTGATAAAAATGATACCTCACTTGTGTGGGTAGGCCTAGCGCCCGCGACAGGAAACGCCCCAAAGCGCAACGTGGACACAGCCAAATTTGTGAAGGAAAACAGAGGTGTTTTTTGCAAAGTGCCTACCTGTAGATTTTGGCTTGTAGCTCAGCCGCCACCTAGGGAAACCTACCAAACCTGTGCATTTCTGAAAACTAGAGTCCTAGGGGAATCCAAGATGGGGTGACTTGTGTGGCTCGGACCAGGTTCTGTTACCCAGAATCCTTTGCAAACCTCAAAATTTGGCTAAAAAAACACATGTTCCTCACATTTCTGTGGCAGAAAGTTCTGGAATCTGAGAGGAGCCACAAATTTCCTTCCACCCAGCGTTCCCCCACGTTTCCCGATAAAAATGATATCTCACTTGTGTGGGTAGGCCTAGCGCCCGCGACAGAAAACGCCCCAAAGCGCAACGTGGACACATCCAAATTTGTGAAGGAAAACAGAGGTGTTTTTTGCAAAGTGCCTACCTGTAGATTTTGGCCTGTAGCTCAGCCGCCACCTAGGGAAACCTACCAAACCTGTGCATTTCTGAAAACTAGAGACCTAGGGGAATCCAAGATGGGGTGACTTGTGTGGCTCGGACCAGGTTCTGTTACCCAGAATCCTTTGCAAACCTCAAAATTTGGCTAAAAAAACACATGTTCCTCACATTTCTGTGGCAGAAAGTTCTGGAATCTGAGAGGAGCCACGAATTTCCTTCCACCCAGCATTCCCCCACTTCTCCAGATAAAAATGATACCTCACTTGTGTGGGTAGGCCTAGCGCCCGTGACAGGAAATGCCCCAAAGCACAACGTGGACACAGCCAAATTTTTGAAGGAAAACAGAGGTGTTTTTTGCAAAGTGCCTACCTGTAGATTTTGGCCTGTAGCTCAGCCGCCACCTAGGGAAACCTACCAAACCTGTGCATTTCTGAAAACTAGAGACCTAGGGGAATCCAAGATGGGGTGACTTGTGTGGCTCGGGCCAGGTTCTGTTACCCAGAATCCTTTGCAAACCTCAAAATTTGGCTAAAAAAACACATGTTCCTCACATTTCTGTGGCAGAAAGTTCTGGAATCTGAGAGGAGCCACGAATTTCCTTCCACCCAGCATTCCCCCATGTCTCCCGATAAAAATGATACCTCACTTGTGTGGGTAGGCCTAGCGCCCGTGACAGGAAATTCCCCAAAGCGCAACGTGGACACAGCCAAATTTTTGAAGGAAAACAGAGGTGTTTTTTGTAAAGTCCCTACCTGTAGATTTCGGCCTGTAGCTCATCCGCCACCTAGGGAAACCTACCAAACCTGTGCATTTCTGAAAACTAGAGACCTAGGGGAATCCAAGATGGGCTGACTTGTGTGGCTCGGACCACGTTCTGTTACCCAGAATCCTCTGCAAACCTCAAAATTTGGCTAAAAAAACATATGTTCCTAACATTTCTGTGGCAGAAAGTTCTGGAATCTGAGAGGAGCCACAAATTTCCTTCCACCCAGCGTTCCCCCACGTCTCCCGATAAAAATGATACCTCACTTGTGTGGGTAGGCCTAGCGCCCGCGACAGGAAACGCCCCAAAGCGCAACGTGGACACATCCAAATTTGTGAAGGAAAACAGAGGTGTTTTTTGCAAAGTGCCTACCTGTAGATTTTGGCTTGTAGCTCAGCCGCCACCTAGGGAAACCTACCCAACCTGTGCATTTCTGAAAACTAGAGACCTAGGGGAATCCAAGATGGGGTGACTTGTATGGCTCGGACCAGGTTCTGTTACCCAGAATCCTTTGCAAACCTCAAAATTTGGCTAACAAAACACATGTTCCTCACATTTCTGTGGCAGAAAGTTCTGGAATCTGAGAGGAGCCACGAATTTCCTTCCACCCAGCATTCCCCCACGTCTCCCGATAAAAATGATACCTCACTTGTGTGGGTAGGCCTAGCGCCCGCGACAGGAAACGCCCCAAAGCGCAACGTGGACACATCCAAATTTGTGAAGGAAAACAGAGGTGTTTTTTGCAAAGTGCCTACCTGTAGATTTCGGCCTGTAGCTCATCCGCCACCTAGGGAAACCTACCAAACCTGTGCATTTCTGAAAACTAGAGACCTAGGGGAATCCAAGATGGGCTGACTTGTGTGGCTCGGACCAGGTTCTGTTACCCAGAATCCTCTGCAAACCTCAAAATTTGGCTAAAAAAACACATGTTCCTAACATTTCTGAGGCAGAAAGTTCTGGAATCTGAGAGGAGCCACAAATTTCCTTCCACCCAGCGTTCCCCCACGTCTCCCGATAAAAATGATACCTCACTTGTGTGGGTAGGCCTAGCGCCCGCGACAGGAAACGCCCCAAAGCGCAACGTGGACTCATCCAAATTTGTGAAGGAAAACAGAGGTGTTTTTTGCAAAGTGCCTACCTGTAGATTTTGGCTTGTAGCTCAGCCGCCACCTAGGGAAACCTACCAAACCTGTGCATTTCTGAAAACTAGAGACCTAGGGGAATCCAAGATGGGGTGACTTGTGTGGCTCGGACCAGGTTCTGTTACCCAGAATCCTTTGCAAAACTCAAAATTTGGCTAAAAAAACACATGTTCCTCACATTTCTGTGGCAGAAAGTTCTGGAATCTGAGAGGAGCCACGAATTTCCTTCCACCCAGCGTTCCCCCATGTTTCCCGATAAAAATGATACCTCACTTGTGTGGGTAGGCCTAGCGCCCGCAACAGGAAACGCCCCAAAGCGCAATGTAGACACAGCCAAATTATTGAAGGAAAACAGAGGTGTTTTTTGCAAAGTGCCTACCTGTAGATTTTGGCCTGTAGCTCAGCCGCCACCTAGGGAAACCTACCAAACCTGTGCATTTCTGAAAACTAGAGACCTAGGGGAATCCAAGATGGGGTGACTTGTGTGGCTCGGACCAGGTTCTGTTACCCAGAATCCATTGCAAACCTCAAAATTTGGCAAAAAAAACACATGTTCCTCACATTTCTGTGGCAGAAAGATCTGGAACCTGAGAGGAGCCACAAATTTCCTTCCACCCAGCGTTCCCCCACGTCTCCCGATAAAAATGATACCTCACTTGTGTGGGTAGGCCTAGCGCCCGCGACAGGAAATTCCCCAAAGCGCAACGTGGACACAGCCAAATTTTTGAAGGAAAACAGAGGTGTTTTTTGTAAAGTGCCTACCTGTAGATTTCGGCCTGTAGCTCATCCGCCACCTAGGGAAACCTACCAAACCTGTGCATTTCTGAAAACTAGAGACCTAGGGGAATCCAAGATGGGCTGACTTGTGTGGCTCGGACCAGGTTCTGTTACCCAGAATCCTCTGCAAACCTCAAAATTTGGCTAAAAAAACATATGTTCCTAACATTTCTGTGGCAGAAAGTTCTGGAATCTGAGAGGAGCCACAAATTTCCTTCCACCCAGCGTTCCCCCACGTCTCCCGATAAAAATGATACCTCACTTGTGTGGGTAGGCCTAGCGCCCGCGACAGGAAACGCCCCAAAGCGCAACGTGGACACATCCAAATTTGTGAAGGAAAACAGAGGTGTTTTTTGCAAAGTGCCTACCTGTAGATTTTGGCTTGTAGCTCAGCCGCCACCTAGGGAAACCTACCCAACCTGTGCATTTCTGAAAACTAGAGACCTAGGGGAATCCAAGATGGGGTGACTTGTGTGGCTCGGACCAGGTTCTGTTACCCAGAATCCTTTGCAAACCTCAAAATTTGGCTAACAAAACACATGTTCCTCACATTTCTGTGGCAGAAAGTTCTGGAATCTGAGAGGAGCCACGAATTTCCTTCCACCCAGCATTCCCCCACGTCTCCCGATAAAAATGATACCTCACTTGTGTGGGTAGGCCTAGCGCCCGCGACAGGAAACGCCCCAAAGCGCAACGTGGACACATCCAAATTTGTGAAGGAAAACAGAGGTGTTTTTTGCAAAGTGCCTACCTGTAGTTTTCGGCCTGTAGCTCATCCGCCACCTAGGGAAACCTACCAAACCTGTGCATTTCTGAAAACTAGAGACCTAGGGGAATCCAAGATGGGCTGACTTGTGTGGCTCGGACCAGGTTCTGTTACCCAGAATCCTCTGCAAACCTCAAAATTTGGCTAAAAAAACACATGTTCCTAACATTTCTGTGGCAGAAAGTTCTGGAATCTGAGAGGAGCCACAAATTTCCTTCCACCCAGCGTTCCCCCACGTCTCCCGATAAAAATGATACCTCACTTGTGTGGGTAGGCCTAGCGCCCGCGACAGGAAACGCCCCAAAGCGCAACGTGGACTCATCCAAATTTGTGAAGGAAAACAGAGGTGTTTTTTGCAAAGTGCCTACCTGTAGATTTTGGCTTGTAGCTCAGCCGCCACCTAGGGAAACCTACCAAACCTGTGCATTTCTGAAAACTAGAGACCTAGGGGAATCCAAGATGGGGTGACTTGTGTGGCTCGGACCAGGTTCTGTTACCCAGAATCCTTTGCAAAACTCAAAATTTGGCTAAAAAAACACATGTTCCTCACATTTCTGTGGCAAAAAGTTCTGGAATCTGAGAGGAGCCACGAATTTCCTTCCACCCAGCGTTCCCCCATGTTTCCCGATAAAAATGATACCTCACTTGTGTGGGTAGGCCTAGCGCCCGCAACAGGAAACGCCCCAAAGCGCAACGTAGACACAGCCAAATTTTTTAAGGAAAACAGGTGTTTTTTGCAAAGTGCCTACCTGTAGATTTTGGCCTGTAGCTCAGCCGCCACCTAGGGAAACCTACCAAACCTGTGCATTTCTGAAAACTAGAGACCTAGGGGAATCCAATATGGGGTGACTTGTGTGGCTCGGACCAGGTTCTGTTACCCAGAATCCATTGCAAACCTCAAAATTTGGCTAAAAAAACACATGTTCCTCACATTTCTGTGGCAGAAAGATCTGGAACCTGAGAGGAGCCACAAATTTCCTTCCACCCAGCGTTCCCCCACGTCTCCCGATAAAAATGATACCTCACTTGTGTGGGTAGGCCTAGCGCCCGCGACAGGAAACGACCCAAAGCGCAACGTGGACACATCCAAATTTGTGAAGGAAAACAGAGGTGTTTTTTGCAAAGTGCCTACCTGTAGATTTTGGCTTGTAGCTCAGCCGCCACCTATGGAAACCTACCAAACCTGTGCATTTCTGAAAACTAGAGACCTAGGGGAATCCAAGATGGTGTGACTTGTGTGGCTCGGACCAGGTTCTGTTACCCAGAATCCTTTGCAAACCTCAAAATTTGGCTAAAAAAACACATGTTCCTCACATTTCTGTGGCAGAAAGTTCTGGAATCTGAGAGGAGCCACGAATTTCCTTCCACCCAGCGTTCCCCCACGTCTCCCGATAAAAATGATACCTCACTTGTGTGGGTAGGCCTAGCGCCCGCAACAGGAAATGCCCCAAAGCGCAACGTAGACACAGCCAAATTTTTGAAGGAAAACAGAGGTGTTTTTTGCAAAGTGCCTACCTGTAGATTTTGGCCTGTAGCTCAGCCGCCACCTAGGGAAACCTACCAAACCTGTGCATTTCTGAAAACTAGAGACCTAGGGGAATCCAAGATGGGGTGACTTGTGTGGCTCGGACCAGGTTCTGTTACCCAGAATCCATTGCAAACCTCAAAATTTGGCTAAAAAAACCCATGTTCCTCACATTTCTGTGGCAGAAAGTTCTGGAATCTGAGAGGAGCCACAAATTTCCTTCCACCCAGCGTTCCCCCACGTCTCCCGATAAAAATGATACCTCACTTGTGTGGGTAGGCCTAGCGCCCGCGACAGGAAACGCCCCAAAGCGCAACGTGGACACATCCAAATTTGTGAAGGAAAACAGAGGTGTTTTTTGCAAAGTGCCTACCTGTAGATTTTGGCTTGTAGCTCAGCCGCCACCTATGGAAACCTACCAAAGCTGTGCATTTCTGAAAACTAGAGACCTAGGGGAATCCAAGATGGGGTGACTTGTGTGGCTCGGACCAGGTTCTGTTACCCAGAATCCTTTGCAAACCTCAAAATTTGGCTAAAAAAACACATGTTCCTCACATTTCTGTGGCAGAAAGTTCTGGAATCTGAGAGGAGCCACAAATTTCCTTCCACCCAGCGTTCCCCCACGTCTCCTGATAAAAATGATACCTCACTTGTGTGGGTAGGCCTAGCGCCCGCGACAGGAAACGCCCCAAAGCGCAACGTGGACACAGCCAAATTTGTGAAGGAAAACAGAGGTGTTTTTTGCAAAGTGCCTACCTGTAGATTTTGGCTTGTAGCTCAGCCGCCACCTAGGGAAACCTACCAAACCTGTGCATTTCTGAAAACTAGAGACCTAGGGGAATCCAAGATGGGGTGACTTGTGTGGCTCGGACCAGGTTCTGTTACCCAGAATTCTTTGCAAACCTCAAAATTTGGCTAAAAAAACACATGTTCCTCACATTTCTGTGGCAGAAAGTTCTGGAATCTGAGAGGAGCCACGAATTTCCTTCCACCCAGCGTTCCCCCACATCTCCAGATAAAAATGATACCTCACTTGTGTGGGTACGCCTAGCGCCCGTGACAGGAAATGCCCCAAAGCGCAACGTGGACACAGCCAAATTTTTGAAGGAAAACAGAGGTGTTTTTTGCAAAGTGCCTACCTGTAGATTTTGGCCTGTAGCTCAGCCGCCACCTAGGTAAACCTACCAAACCTGTGCATTTCTGAAAACTAGAGACCTAGGGGAATCCAAGATGGGCTGACTTGTGTGGCTCGGACCAGGTTCTGTTACCCAGAATCCTCTGCAAACCTCAAAATTTGGCTAAAAAAACACATGTTCCTCACATTTCTGTGGCAGAAAGTTCTGGAATCTGAGAGGAGCCACGAATTTCCTTCCACCCAGCATTCCCCCACGTCTCCCGATAAAAATGATACCTCACTTGTGTGGGTAGGCCTAGCGCCCGCGACAGGAAACGCCCCAAAGCGCAACGTGGACACATCCAAATTTGTGAAGGAAAACAGAGGTGTTTTTTGCAAAGTGCCTACCTGTAGATTTCGGCCTGTAGCTCATCCGCCACCTAGGCAAACCTACCAAACCTGTGCATTTCTGAAAACTAGAGACCTAGGGGAATCCAAGATGGGCTGACTTGTGTGGCTCGGACCAGGTTCTGTTACCCAGAATCCTCTGCAAACCTCAAAATTTGGCTAAAAAAACACATGTTCCTAACATTTTTGTGGCAGAAAGTTCTGGAATCTGAGAGGAGCCACAAATTTCCTTCCACCCAGCGTTCCCCCACGTCTCCCGATAAAAATGATACCTCACTTGTGTGGGTAGGCCTAGCGCCCGCGACAGGAAACGCCCCAAAGCGCAACGTGGACACAGCCAAATTTGTGAAGGAAAACAGAGGTGTTTTTTGCAAAGTGCCTACCTGTAGATTTTGGCTTGTAGCTCAGCCGCCACCTAGGGAAACCTACCAAACCTGTGCATTTCTGAAAACTAGAGACCTAGGGGAATCCAAGATGGGGTGACTTGTGTGGCTCGGACCAGGTTCTGTTACCCAGAATTCTTTGCAAACCTCAAAATTTGGCTAAAAAAACACATGTTCCTCACAATTCTGTGGCAGAAAGTTCTGGAATCTGAGAGGAGCCACGAATTTCCTTCCACCCAGCGTTCCCCCACATCTCCAGATAAAAATGATACCTCACTTGTGTGGGTAGGCCTAGCGCCCGTGACAGGAAATGCCCCAAAGCGCAACGTGGACACAGCCAAATTTTTGAAGGAAAACAGAGGTGTTTTTTGCAAAGTGCCTACCTGTAGATTTTGGCCTGTAGCTCAGCCGCCACCTAGGTAAACCTACCAAACCTGTGCATTTCTGAAAACTAGAGACCTAGGGGAATCCAAGATGGGCTGACTTGTGTGGCTCGGACCAGGTTCTGTTACCCAGAATCCTCTGCAAACCTCAAAATTTGGCTAAAAAAACACATGTTCCTAACATTTCTGTGGCAGAAAGTTCTGGAATCTGAGAGGAGCCACAAATTTCCTTCCACCCAGCGTTCCCCCACGTCTCCCGATAAAAATGATACCTCACTTGTGTGGGTAGGCCTAGCGCCCGCGACAGGAAACGCCCCAAAGCGCAACGTGGACTCATCCAAATTTGTGAAGGAAAACAGAGGTGTTTTTTGCAAAGTGCCTACCTGTAGATTTTGGCTTGTAGCTCAGCCGCCACCTAGGGAAACTTACCAAACCTGTGCATTTCTGAAAACTAGAGACCTAGGGGAATCCAAGATGGGGTGACTTGTGTGGCTCGGACCAGGTTCTGTTACCCAGAATCCTTTGCAAAACTCAAAATTTGGCTAAAAAAACATATGTTCCTCACATTTCTGTGGCAGAAAGTTCTGGAAACTGAGAGGAGCCACGAATTTCCTTCCACCCAGCGTTCCCCCATGTCTCCCGATAAAAATGATACCTCACTTGTGTGGGTAGGCCTAGCGCCCGCAACAGGAAACGCCCCAAAGCGCAACTTAGACACAGCCAAATTTTTGAAGGAAAACAGAGGTGTTTTTTGCAAAGTGCCTACCTGTAGATTTTGGCCTGTAGCTCAGCCGCCACCTAGGGAAACCTACCAAACCTGTGCATTTCTGAAAACTAGAGACCTAGGGGAATCCAAGATGGGGTGACTTGTGTGGCTCGGACCAGGTTCTGTTACCCAGAATCCATTGCAAACCTCAACATTTGGCTAAAAAAACACATGTTCCTCACATTTCTGTGGCAGAAAGTTCTGGAATCTGAGAGGAGCCACAAATTTCCTTCCACCCAGCGTTCCCCCACGTCTCCCGATAAAAATGATACCTCACTTGTGTGGGTAGGCCTAGCGCCCGCGACAGGAAACGCCCCAAAGCGCAACGTGGACACATCCAAATTTGTGAATGAAAACAGAGGTGTTTTTTGCAAAGTGCCTACCTGTAGATTTTGGCTTGTAGCTCAGCCGCCACCTATGGAAACCTACCATACCTGTGCATTTCTGAAAACTAGAGACCTAGGGGAATTCAAGATGGTGTGACTTGTGTGGCTCGGACCAGGTTCTGTTACCCAGAATCCTTTGCAAACCTCAAAATTTGGCTAAAAAAACACATGTTACTCACATTTCTGTGGCAGAAAGTTCTGGAATCTGAGAGGAGCCACAAATTTCCTTCCACCCAGCGTTCCCCCACGTCTCCTGATAAAAATGATACCTCACTTGTGTGGGTAGGCCTAGCGCCCGCAAAAGGAAACGCCCCAAAGCGCAACGTGGACGCAGCCAAATTTGTGAAGGAAAACAGAGGTGTTTTTTGCAAAGTGCCTACCTGTAGATTTTGGCCTGTAGCTCAGCCGCCACCTAGGGAAACCTACCAAACCTGTGCATTTCTGAAAACTAGAGACCTAGGGGAATCAAAGATGGTGTGACTTGTGTGGCTCGGACCAGGTTCTGTTACCCAGAATCGTTTGCAAACCTCAAAATTTGGCTAAAAAAACACATGTTCCTCACATTTCTGTGGCAGAAAGTTCTGGAATCTGAGAGGAGCCACAAATTTCCTTCCACTCAGCGTTCCCCCACGTCTCCTGATAAAAATGATACCTCACTTGTGTGGGTAGGCCTAGCGCCCGCGACAGGAAACGCCCCAAAGCGCAACGTGGACACAGCCAAATTTGTGAAGGAAAACAGAGGTGTTTTTTGCAAAGTGCCTACCTGTAGATTTTGGCTTGTAGCTCAGCCGCCACCTAGGGAAACCTACCAAACCTGTGCATTTCTGAAAACTAGAGACCTAGGGGAATCCAAGATGGGGTGACTTGTGTGGCTCGGACCAGGTTCTGTTACCCAGAATTCTTTGCAAACCTCAAAATTTGGCTAAAAAAACACATGTTCCTCACATTTCTGTGGCAGAAAGTTCTGGAATCTGAGAGGAGCCACGAATTTCCTTCCACCCAGCGTTCCCCCACATCTCCAGATAAAAATGATACCTCACTTGTGTGGGTAGGCCTAGCGCCCGTGACAGGAAATGCCCCAAAGCGCAACGTGGACACAGCCAAATTTTTGAAGGAAAACAGAGGTGTTTTTTGCAAAGTGCCTACCTGTAGATTTTGGCCTGTAGCTCAGCCGCCACCTAGGTAAACCTACCAAACCTGTGCATTTCTGAAAACTAGAGACCTAGGGGAATCCAAGATGGGCTGACTTGTGTGGCTCGGACCAGGTTCTGTTACCCAGAATCCTCTGCAAACCTCAAAATTTGGCTAAAAAAACACATGTTCCTAACATTTCTGTGGCAGAAAGTTCTGGAATCTGAGAGGAGCCACAAATTTCCTTCCACCCAGCGTTCCCCCACGTCTCCCGATAAAAATGATACCTCACTTGTGTGGGTAGGCCTAGCGCCCGCGACAGGAAACGCCCCAAAGCGCAACGTGGACTCATCCAAATTTGTGAAGGAAAACAGAGGTGTTTTTTGCAAAGTGCCTACCTGTAGATTTTGGCTTGTAGCTCAGCCGCCACCTAGGGAAACTTACCAAACCTGTGCATTTCTGAAAACTAGAGACCTAGGGGAATCCAAGATGGGGTGACTTGTGTGGCTCGGACCAGGTTCTGTTACCCAGAATCCTTTGCAAAACTCAAAATTTGGCTAAAAAAACATATGTTCCTCACATTTCTGTGACAGAAAGTTCTGGAAACTGAGAGGAGCCACGAATTTCCTTCCACCCAGCGTTCCCCCATGTCTCCCGATAAAAATGATACCTCACTTGTGTGGGTAGGCCTAGCGCCCGCAACAGGAAACGCCCCAAAGCGCAACTTAGACACAGCCAAATTTTTGAAGGAAAACAGAGGTGTTTTTTGCAAAGTGCCTACCTGTAGATTTTGGCC
The DNA here is from genome assembly GCF_031143425.1 of Pleurodeles waltl. NCBI lineage: Eukaryota > Metazoa > Chordata > Amphibia > Caudata > Salamandridae > Pleurodeles > Pleurodeles waltl. Next base: position 80,470 of record NW_027150027.1, read on the forward strand.
TGTAGCTCAGCCGCCACCTAGGGAAACCTACCAAACCTGTGCATTTCTGAAAACTAGAGACCTAGGGGAATCCAAGATGGGGTGACTTGTGTGGCTCGGACCAGGTTCTGTTACCCAGAATCCATTGCAAACCTCAACATTTGGCTAAAAAAACACATGTTCCTCACATTTCTGTGGCAGAAAGTTCTGGAATCTGAGAGGAGCCACAAATTTCCTTCCACCCAGCGTTCCCCCACGTCTCCCGATAAAAATGATACCTCACTTGTGTGGGTAGGCCTAGCGCCCGCGACAGGAAACGCCCCAAAGCGCAACGTGGACACATCCAAATTTGTGAATGAAAACAGAGGTGTTTTTTGCAAAGTGCCTACCTGTAGATTTTGGCTTGTAGCTCAGCCGCCACCTATGGAAACCTACCATACCTGTGCATTTCTGAAAACTAGAGACCTAGGGGAATTCAAGATGGTGTGACTTGTGTGGCTCGGACCAGGTTCTGTTACCCAGAATCCTTTGCAAACCTCAAAATTTGGCTAAAAAAACACATGTTACTCACATTTCTGTGGCAGAAAGTTCTGGAATCTGAGAGGAGCCACAAATTTCCTTCCACCCAGCGTTCCCCCACGTCTCCTGATAAAAATGATACCTCACTTGTGTGGGTAGGCCTAGCGCCCGCAAAAGGAAACGCCCCAAAGCGCAACGTGGACGCAGCCAAATTTGTGAAGGAAAACAGAGGTGTTTTTTGCAAAGTGCCTACCTGTAGATTTTGGCCTGTAGCTCAGCCGCCACCTAGGGAAACCTACCAAACCTGTGCATTTCTGAAAACTAGAGACCTAGGGGAATCAAAGATGGTGTGACTTGTGTGGCTCGGACCAGGTTCTGTTACCCAGAATCGTTTGCAAACCTCAAAATTTGGCTAAAAAAACACATGTTCCTCACATTTCTGTGGCAGAAAGTTCTGGAATCTGAGAGGAGCCACAAATTTCCTTCCACTCAGCGTTCCCCCACGTCTCCTGATAAAAATGATACCTCACTTGTGTGGGTAGGCCTAGCGCCCGCGACAGGAAACGCCCCAAAGCGCAACGTGGACACAGCCAAATTTGTGAAGGAAAACAGAGGTGTTTTTTGCAAAGTGCCTACCTGTAGATTTTGGCTTGTAGCTCAGCCGCCACCTAGGGAAACCTACCAAACCTGTGCATTTCTGAAAACTAGAGACCTAGGGGAATCCAAGATGGGGTGACTTGTGTGGCTCGGACCAGGTTCTGTTACCCAGAATTCTTTGCAAACCTCAAAATTTGGCTAAAAAAACACATGTTCCTCACATTTCTGTGGCAGAAAGTTCTGGAATCTGAGAGGAGCCACGAATTTCCTTCCACCCAGCGTTCCCCCACATCTCCAGATAAAAATGATACCTCACTTGTGTGGGTAGGCCTAGCGCCCGTGACAGGAAATGCCCCAAAGCGCAACGTGGACACATCCAAATTTGTGAAGGAAAACAGAGGTGTTTTTTGCAAAGTGCCTACCTGTAGATTTTGGCTTGTAGCTCAGCCGCCACCTATGGAAACCTACCAAACCTGTGCATTTCTGAAAACTAGAGACCTAGGGGAATCCAAGATGGGGTGACTTGTGTGGCTCGGACCAGGTTCTGTTACCCAGAATCCATTGCAAACCTCAAAATTTGGCTAAAAAAACACATGTTCCTCACATTTCTGTGGCAGAAAGTTCTGGAATCTGAGAGGAGCCACAAATTTCCTTCCACCCAGCATTTCCCCACGTCTCCTGATAAAAATGATACCTCACTTGTGTGGGTAGGCCTAGCGCCCGCGACAGGAAACGCCCCAAAGCGCAACGTGGACACTGCCAAATTTGTGAAGGAAAACAGAGGTGTTTTTTGCAAAGTGCCTACCTGTAGATTTTGGCTTGTAGCTCAGCCGCCACCTAGGGAAACCTACCAAACCTGTGCATTTCTGAAAACTAGAGACCTAGGGGAATCCAAGATGGGGTGACTTGTGTGGCTCGGACCAGGTTCTGTTACCCAGAATCCTTTGCAAAACTCAAAATTTGGCTAAAAAAACACATGTTCCTCACATTTCTGTGGCAGAAAGTTCTGGAATCTGAGAGGAGCCACGAATTTCCTTCCACCCAGCGTTCCCCCATGTTTCCCGATAAAAATGATACCTCACTTGTGTGGGTAGGCCTAGCGCCCGCAACAGGAAACGCCCCAAAGCGCAACGTAGACACAGCCAAATTATTGAAGGAAAACAGAGGTGTTTTTTGCAAAGTGCCTACCTGTAGATTTTGGCCTGTAGCTCAGCCGCCACCTAGGGAAACCTACCAAACCTGTGCATTTCTGAAAACTAGAGACCTAGGGGAATCCAAGATGGGGTGACTTGTGTGGCTCGGACCAGGTTCTGTTACCCAGAATCCATTGCAAACCTCAAAATTTGGCTAAAAAAACACATGTTCCTCACATTTCTGTGGCAGAAAGATCTGGAACCTGAGAGGAGCCACAAATTTCCTTCCACCCAGCGTTCCCCCACGTCTCCCGATAAAAATGATACCTCACTTGTGTGGGTAGGCCTAGCGCCCGCGACAGGAAATTCCCCAAAGCGCAACGTGGACACAGCCAAATTTTTGAAGGAAAACAGAGGTGTTTTTTGTAAAGTGCCTACCTGTAGATTTCGGCCTGTAGCTCATCCGCCACCTAAGGAAACCTACCAAACCTGTGCATTTCTGAAAACTAGAGACCTAGGGGAATCCAAGATGGGCTGACTTGTGTGGCTCGGACCAGGTTCTGTTACCCAGAATCCTCTGCAAACCTCAAAATTTGGCTAAAAAAACATATGTTCGTAACATTTCTGTGGCAGAAAGTTCTGGAATCTGAGAGGAGCCACAAATTTCCTTCCACCCAGCGTTCCCCCACGTCTCCCGATAAAAATGATACCTCACTTGTGTGGGTAGGCCTAGCGCCCGCGACAGGAAACGCCCCAAAGCGCAACGTGGACACATCCAAATTTGTGAAGGAAAACAGAGGTGTTTTTTGCAAAGTGCCTACCTGTAGATTTTGGCTTGTAGCTCAGCCGCCACCTAGGGAAACCTACCCAACCTGTGCATTTCTGAAAACTAGAGACCTAGGGGAATCCAAGATGGGGTGACTTGTGTGGCTCGGACCAGGTTCTGTTACCCAGAATCCTTTGCAAACCTCAAAATTTGGCTAACAAAACACATGTTCCTCACATTTCTGTGGCAGAAAGTTCTGGAATCTGAGAGGAGCCACGAATTTCCTTCCACCCAGCATTCCCCCACGTCTCCCGATAAAAATGATACCTCAATTGTGTGGGTAGGCCTAGCGCCCGCGACAGGAAACGCCCCAAAGCGCAACGTGGACACATCCAAATTTGTGAAGGAAAACAGAGGTGTTTTTTGCAAAGTGCCTACCTGTAGATTTCGGCCTGTAGCTCATCCGCCACCTAGGGAAACCTACCAAACCTGTGCATTTCTGAAAACTAGAGACCTAGGGGAATCCAAGATGGGCTGACTTGTGTGGCTCGGACCAGGTTCTGTTACCCAGAATCCTCTGCAAACCTCAAAATTTGGCTAAAAAAACACATGTTCCTAACATTTCTGTGGCAGAAAGTTCTGGAATCTGAGAGGAGCCACAAATTTCCTTCCACCCAGCGTTCCCCCACGTGTCCCGATAAAAATTATACCTCACTTGTGTGGGTAGGCCTAGCGCCCGCAACAGGAAACGCCCCAAAGCGCAACGTAGACACAGCCAAATTTTTGAAGGAAAACAGGTGTTTTTTGCAAAGTGCCTACCTGTAGATTTTGGCCTGTAGCTCAGCCGCCACCTAGGGAAACCTACCAAACCTGTGCATTTCTGAAAACTAGAGACCTAGGGGAATCCAATATGGGGTGACTTGTGTGGCTCGGACCAGGTTCTGTTACCCAGAATCCATTGCAAACCTCAAAATTTGGCTAAAAAAACACATGTTCCTCACATTTCTGTGGCAGAAAGATCTGGAACCTGAGAGGAGCCACAAATTTCCTTCCACCCAGCGTTCCCCCACGTCTCCCGATAAAAATGATACCTCACTTGTGTGGGTAGGCCTAGCGCCCGCGACAGGAAACGACCCAAAGCGCAACGTGGACACATCCAAATTTGTGAAGGAAAACAGAGGTGTTTTTTGCAAAGTGCCTACCTGTAGATTTTGGCTTGTAGCTCAGCCGCCACCTATGGAAACCTACCAAACCTGTGCATTTCTGAAAACTAGAGACCTAGGGGAATCCAAGATGGTGTGACTTGTGTGGCTCGGACCAGGTTCTGTTACCCAGAATCCTTTGCAAACCTCAAAATTTGGCTAAAAAAACACATGTTCCTCACATTTCTGTGGCAGAAAGTTCTGGAATCTGAGAGGAGCCACGAATTTCCTTCCACCCAGCGTTCCCCCACGTCTCCCGATAAAAATGATACCTCACTTGTGTGGGTAGGCCTAGCGCCCGCAACAGGAAATGCCCCAAAGCGCAACGTAGACACAGCCAAATTTTTGAAGGAAAACAGAGGTGTTTTTTGCAAAGTGCCTACCTGTAGATTTTGGCCTGTAGCTCAGCCGCCACCTAGGGAAACCTACCAAACCTGTGCATTTCTGAAAACTAGAGACCTAGGGGAATCCAAGATGGGGTGACTTGTGTGGCTAGGACCAGGTTCTGTTACCCAGAATCCATTGCAAACCTCAAAATTTGGCTAAAAAAACCCATGTTCCTCACATTTCTGTGGCAGAAAGTTCTGGAATCTGAGAGGAGCCACAAATTTCCTTCCACCCAGCGTTCCCCCACGTCTCCCGATAAAAATGATACCTCACTTGTGTGGGTAGGCCTAGCGCCCGCGACAGGAAACGCCCCAAAGCGCAACGTGGACACATCCAAATTTGTGAAGGAAAACAGAGGTGTTTTTTGCAAAGTGCCTACCTGTAGATTTTGGCTTGTAGCTCAGCCGCCACCTAGGGAAACCTACCAAACCTGTGCATTTCTGAAAACTAGAGACCTAGGGGAATCCAAGATGGGGTGACTTGTGTGGCTCGGACCAGGTTCTGTTACCCAGAATTCTTTGCAAACCTCAAAATTTGGCTAAAAAAACACATGTTCCTCACATTTCTGTGGCAGAAAGTTCTGGAATCTGAGAGGAGCCACGAATTTCCTTCCACCCAGGGTTCCCCCACATCTCCAGATAAAAATGATACCTCACTTGTGTGGGTAGGCCTAGCGCCCGTGACAGGAAATGCCCCAAAGCGCAACGTGGACACAGCCAAATTTTTGAAGGAAAACAGAGGTGTTTTTTGCAAAGTGCCTACCTGTAGATTTTGGCCTGTAGCTCAGCCGCCACCTAGGGAAACCTACCAAACCTGTGCATTTCTGAAAACTAGAGACCTAGGGGAATCCAAGATGGGCTGACTTGTGTGGCTCGGACCAGGTTCTGTTACCCAGAATCCTCTGCAAACCTCAAAATTTGGCTAAAAAAACACATGTTCCTAACATTTCTGTGGCAGAAAGTTCTGGAATCTGAGAGGAGCCACAAATTTCCTTCCACCCAGCGTTCCCCCACGTCTCCCGATAAAAATGATACCTCACTTGTGTGGGTAGGCCTAGCGCCCGCGACAGGAAACGCCCCAAAGCGCAACGTGGACTCTTCCAAATTTGTGAAGGAAAACAGAGGTGTTTTTTGCAAAGTGCCTACCTGTAGATTTTGGCTTGTAGCTCAGCCGCCACCTAGGGAAACTTACCAAACCTGTGCATTTCTGAAAACTAGAGACCTAGGGGAATCCAAGATGGGGTGACTTGTGTGGCTCGGACCAGGTTCTGTTACCCAGAATCCTTTGCAAAACTCAAAATTTGGCTAAAAAAACATATGTTCCTCACATTTCTGTGGCAGAAAGTTCTGGAAACTGAGAGGAGCCACGAATTTCCTTCCACCCAGCGTTCCCCCATGTCTCCCGATAAAAATGATACCTCACTTGTGTGGGTAGGCCTAGCGCCCGCAACAGGAAACGCCCCAAAGCGCAACTTAGACACAGCCAAATTTTTGAAGGAAAACAGAGGTGTTTTTTGCAAAGTGCCTACCTGTAGATTTTGGCCTGTAGCTCAGCCGCCACCTAGGGAAACCTACCAAACCTGTGCATTTCTGAAAACTAGAGACCTAGGGGAATCCAAGATGGGGTGACTTGTGTGGCTCGGACCAGGTTCTGTTACCCAGAATCCATTGCAAACCTCAAAATTTGGCTAAAAAAACACATGTTCCTCACATTTCTGTGTCAGAAAGTTCTGGAATCTGAGAGGAGCCACAAATTTCCTTCCACCCAGCGTTCCCCCACGTCTCCCGATAAAAATGATACCTCACTTGTGTGGGTAGGCCTAGCGCCCGCAACAGGAAACGCCCCAAAGCGCAACGTGGACACATCCAAATTTGTGAATGAAAACAGAGGTGTTTTTTGCAAAGTGCCTACCTGTAGATTTTGGCTTGTAGCTCAGCCGCCACCTATGGAAACCTACCAAACCTGTGCATTTCTGAAAACTAGAGACCTAGGGGAATTCAAGATGGTGTGACTTGTGTGGCTCAGACCAGGTTCTGTTACCCAGAATCCTTTGCAAACCTCAAAATTTGGCTAAAAAAACACATGTTCCTCACATTTCTGTGGCAGAAAGTTCTGGAATCTGAGAGGAGCCACGAATTTCCTTCCACCCAGCATTCCCCCACTTCTCCAGATAAAAATGATACCTCACTTGTGTGGGTAGGCCTAGCGCCCGTGACAGGAAATGCCCCAAAGCACAACGTGGACACAGCCAAATTTTTGAAGGAAAACAGAGGTGTTTTTTGCAAAGTGCCTACCTGTAGATTTTGGCCTGTAGCTCAGCCGCCACCTAGGGAAACCTACCAAACCTGTGCATTTCTGAAAACTAGAGACCTAGGGGAATCCAAGATGGGGTGACTTGTGTGGCTCAGACCAGGTTCTGTTACCCAGAATCCTTTGCAAACCTCAAAATTTGGCTAAAAAAACACATGTTCCTCACATTTCTGTGGCAGAAAGTTCTGGAATCTGAGAGGAGCCACGAATTTCCTTCCACCCAGCATTCCCCCATGTCTCCCGATAAAAATGATACCTCACTTGTGTGGGTAGGCCTAGCGCCCGTGACAGGAAATTCCCCAAAGCGCAACGTGGACACAGCCAAATTTTTGAAGGAAAACAGAGGTGTTTTTTGTAAAGTGCCTACCTGTAGATTTCGGCCTGTAGCTCATCCGCCACCTAGGGAAACCTACCAAACCTGTGCATTTCTGAAAACTAGAGACCTAGGGGAATCCAAGATGGGCTGACTTGTGTGGCTCGGACCACGTTCTGTTACCCAGAATCCTCTGCAAACCTCAAAATTTGGCTAAAAAAACATATGTTCCTAACATTTCTGTGGCAGAAAGTTCTGGAATCTGAGAGGAGCCACAAATTTCCTTCCACCCAGCGTTCCCCCACGTCTCCCGATAAAAATGATACCTCACTTGTGTGGGTAGGCCTAGCGCCCGCGACAGGAAACGCCCCAAAGCGCAACGTGGACACATCCAAATTTGTGAAGGAAAACAGAGGTGTTTTTTGCAAAGTGCCTACCTGTAGATTTTGGCTTGTAGCTCAGCCGCCACCTAGGGAAACCTACCCAACCTGTGCATTTCTGAAAACTAGAGACCTAGGGGAATCCAAGATGGGGTGACTTGTATGGCTCGGACCAGGTTCTGTTACCCAGAATCCTTTGCAAACCTCAAAATTTGGCTAACAAAACACATGTTCCTCACATTTCTGTGGCAGAAAGTTCTGGAATCTGAGAGGAGCCACGAATTTCCTTCCACCCAGCATTCCCCCACGTCTCCCGATAAAAATGATACCTCACTTGTGTGGGTAGGCCTAGCGCCCGCGACAGGAAACGCCCCAAAGCGCAACGTGGACACATCCAAATTTGTGAAGGAAAACAGAGGTGTTTTTTGCAAAGTGCCTACCTGTAGATTTCGGCCTGTAGCTCATCCGCCACCTAGGGAAACCTACCAAACCTGTGCATTTCTGAAAACTAGAGACCTAGGGGAATCCAAGATGGGCTGACTTGTGTGGCTCGGACCAGGTTCTGTTACCCAGAATCCTCTGCAAACCTCAAAATTTGGCTAAAAAAACATATGTTCCTAACATTTCTGTGGCAGAAAGTTCTGGAATCTGAGAGGAGCCACAAATTTCCTTCCACCCAGCGTTCCCCCACGTCTCCCGATAAAAATGATACCTCACTTGTGTGGGTAGGCCTAGCGCCCGCGACAGGAAACGCCCCAAAGCGCAACGTGGACTCATCCAAATTTGTGAAGGAAAACAGAGGTGTTTTTTGCAAAGTGCCTACCTGTAGATTTTGGCTTGTAGCTCAGCCGCCACCTAGGGAAACCTACCAAACCTGTGCATTTCTGAAAACTAGAGACCTAGGGGAATCCAAGATGGGGTGACTTGTGTGGCTCGGACCAGGTTCTGTTACCCAGAATCCTTTGCAAAACTCAAAATTTGGCTAAAAAAACACATGTTCCTCACATTTCTGTGGCAGAAAGTTCTGGAATCTGAGAGGAGCCACGAATTTCCTTCCACCCAGCGTTCCCCCATGTTTCCCGATAAAAATGATACCTCACTTGTGTGGGTAGGCCTAGCGCCCGCAACAGGAAACGCCCCAAAGCGCAACGTAGACACAGCCAAATTATTGAAGGAAAACAGAGGTGTTTTTTGCAAAGTGCCTACCTGTAGATTTTGGCCTGTAGCTCAGCCGCCACCTAGGGAAACCTACCAAACCTGTGCATTTCTGAAAACTAGAGACCTAGGGGAATCCAAGATGGGGTGACTTGTGTGGCTCGGACCAGGTTCTGTTACCCAGAATCCATTGCAAACCTCAAAATTTGGCAAAAAAAACACATGTTCCTCACATTTCTGTGGCAGAAAGATCTGGAACCTGAGAGGAGCCACAAATTTCCTTCCACCCAGCGTTCCCCCACGTCTCCCGATAAAAATGATACCTCACTTGTGTGGGTAGGCCTAGCGCCCGCGACAGGAAATTCCCCAAAGCGCAACGTGGACACAGCCAAATTTTTGAAGGAAAACAGAGGTGTTTTTTGTAAAGTGCCTACCTGTAGATTTCGGCCTGTAGCTCATCCGCCACCTAGGGAAACCTACCAAACCTGTGCATTTCTGAAAACTAGAGACCTAGGGGAATCCAAGATGGGCTGACTTGTGTGGCTCGGACCAGGTTCTGTTACCCAGAATCCTCTGCAAACCTCAAAATTTGGCTAAAAAAACATATGTTCCTAACATTTCTGTGGCAGAAAGTTCTGGAATCTGAGAGGAGCCACAAATTTCCTTCCACCCAGCGTTCCCCCACGTCTCCCGATAAAAATGATACCTCACTTGTGTGGGTAGGCCTAGCGCCCGCGACAGGAAACGCCCCAAAGCGCAACGTGGACACATCCAAATTTGTGAAGGAAAACAGAGGTGTTTTTTGCAAAGTGCCTACCTGTAGATTTTGGCTTGTAGCTCAGCCGCCAACTAGGGAAACCTACCCAACCTGTGCATTTCTGAAAACTAGAGACCTAGGGGAATCCAAGATGGGGTGACTTGTGTGGCTCGGACCAGGTTCTGTTACCCAGAATCCTTTGCAAACCTCAAAATTTGGCTAACAAAACACATGTTCCTCACATTTCTGTGGCAGAAAGTTCTGGAATCTGAGAGGAGCCACGAATTTCCTTCCACCCAGCATTCCCCCACGTCTCCCGATAAAAATGATACCTCACTTGTGTGGGTAGGCCTAGCGCCCGCGACAGGAAACGCCCCAAAGCGCAACGTGGACACAGCCAAATTTGTGAAGGAAAACAGAGGTGTTTTTTGTAAAGTGCCTACCTGTAGATTTCGGCCTGTAGCTCATCCGCCACCTAGGGAAACCTACCAAACCTGTGCATTTCTGAAAACTAGAGACCTAGCGGAATCCAAGATGGGGTGACTTGTGTGGCTCGGACCAGGTTCTGTTACCCAGAATCCTCTGCAAACCTCAAAATTTGGCTAAAAAAACACATGTTCCTAACATTTCTGTGGCAGAAAGTTCTGGAATCTGAGAGGAGCCACAAATTTCCTTCCACCCAGCGTTCCCCCACGTCTCCCGATAAAAATGATACCTCACTTGTGTGGGTAGGCCTAGCGCCCGCGACAGGAAACGCCCCAAAGCGCAACGTGGACTCATCCAAATTTGTGAAGGAAAACAGAGGTGTTTTTTGCAAAGTGCCTACCTGTAGATTTTGGCTTGTAGCTCAGCCGCCACCTAGGGAAACCTACCAAACCTGTGCATTTCTGAAAACTAGAGACCTAGGGGAATCCAAGATGGGGTGACTTGTGTGGCTCGGACCAGGTTCTGTTACCCAGAATCCTTTGCAAAACTCAAAATTTGGCTAAAAAAACACATGTTCCTCACATTTCTGTGGCAAAAAGTTCTGGAATCTGAGAGGAGCCACGAATTTCCTTCCACCCAGCGTTCCCCCATGTTTCCCGATAAAAATGATACCTCACTTGTGTGGGTAGGCCTAGCGCCCGCAACAGGAAACGCCCCAAAGCGCAACGTAGACACAGCCAAATTTTTTAAGGAAAACAGGTGTTTTTTGCAAAGTGCCTACCTGTAGATTTTGGCCTGTAGCTCAGCCGCCACCTAGGGAAACCTACCAAACCTGTGCATTTCTGAAAACTAGAGACCTAGGGGAATCCAATATGGGGTGACTTGTGTGGCTCGGACCAGGTTCTGTTACCCAGAATCCATTGCAAACCTCAAAATTTGGCTAAAAAAACACATGTTCCTCACATTTCTGTGGCAAAAAGATCTGGAACCTGAGAGGAGCCACAAATTTCCTTCCACCCATCGTTCCCCCACGTCTCCCGATAAAAATGATACCTCACTTGTGTGGGTAGGCCTAGCGCCCGCGACAGGAAACGACCCAAAGCGCAACGTGGACACATCCAAATTTGTGAAGGAAAACAGAGGTGTTTTTTGCAAAGTGCCTACCTGTAGATTTTGGCTTGTAGCTCAGCCGCCACCTATGGAAACCTACCAAACCTGTGCATTTCTGAAAACTAGAGACCTAGGGGAATCCAAGATGGTGTGACTAGTGTGGCTCGGACCAGGTTCTGTTACCCAGAATCCTTTGCAAACCTCAAAATTTGGCTAAAAAAACACATGTTCCTCACATTTCTGTGGCAGAAAGTTCTGGAATCTGAGAGGAGCCACGAATTTCCTTCCACCCAGCGTTCCCCCACGTCTCCCGATAAAAATGATACCTCACTTGTGTGGGTAGGCCTAGCGCCCGCAACAGGAAATGCCCCAAAGCGCAACGTAGACACAGCCAAATTTTTGAAGGAAAACAGAGGTGTTTTTTGCAAAGTGCCTACCTGTAGATTTTGGCCTGTAGCTCAGCCGCCACCTAGGGAAACCTACCAAACCTGTGCATTTCTGAAAACTAGAGACCTAGGGGAATCCAAGATGGGGTGACTTGTGTGGCTCGGACCAGGTTCTGTTACCCAGAATCCATTGCAAACCTCAAAATTTGGCTAAAAAAACCCATGTTCCTCACATTTCTGTGGCAGAAAGTTCTGGAATCTGAGAGGAGCCACAAATTTCCTTCCACCCAGCGTTCCCCCACGTCTCCCGATAAAAATGATACCTCACTTGTGTGGGTAGGCCTAGCGCCCGCGACAGGAAACGCCCCAAAGCGCAACGTGGACACATCCAAATTTGTGAAGGAAAACAGAGGTGTTTTTTGCAAAGTGCCTACCTGTAGATTTTGGCTTGTAGCTCAGCCGCCACCTATGGAAACCTACCAAAGCTGTGCATTTCTGAAAACTAGAGACCTAGGGGAATCCAAGATGGGGTGACTTGTGTGGCTCGGACCAGGTTCTGTTACCCAGAATCCTTTGCAAACCTCAAAATTTGGCTAAAAAAACACATGTTCCTCACATTTCTGTGGCAGAAAGTTCTGGAATCTGAGAGGAGCCACAAATTTCCTTCCACCCAGCGTTCCCCCACGTCTCCTGATAAAAATGATACCTCACTTGTGTGGGTAGGCCTAGCGCCCGCGACAGGAAACGCCCCAAAGCGCAACGTGGACACAGCCAAATTTGTGAAGGAAAACAGAGGTGTTTTTTGCAAAGTGCCTACCTGTAGATTTTGGCTTGTAGCTCAGCCGCCACCTAGGGAAACCTACCAAACCTGTGCATTTCTGAAAACTAGAGACCTAGGGGAATCCAAGATGGGGTGACTTGTGTGGCTCGGACCAGGTTCTGTTACCCAGAATTCTTTGCAAACCTCAAAATTTGGCTAAAAAAACACATGTTCCTCACATTTCTGTGGCAGAAAGTTCTGGAATCTGAGAGGAGCCACGAATTTCCTTCCACCCAGCGTTCCCCCACATCTCCAGATAAAAATGATACCTCACTTGTGTGGGTAGGCCTAGCGCCCGTGACAGGAAATGCCCCAAAGCGCAACGTGGACACAGCCAAATTTTTGAAGGAAAACAGAGGTGTTTTTTGCAAAGTGCCTACCTGTAGATTTTGGCCTGTAGCTCAGCCGCCACCTAGGTAAACCTACCAAACCTGTGCATTTCTGAAAACTAGAGACCTAGGGGAATCCAAGATGGGCTGACTTGTGTGGCTCGGACCAGGTTCTGTTACCCAGAATCCTCTGCAAACCTCAAAATTTGGCTAAAAAAACACATGTTCCTAACATTTCTGTGGCAGAAAGTTCTGGAATCTGAGAGGAGCCACAAATTTCCTTCCACCCAGCGTTCCCCCACGTCTCCCGATAAAAATGATACCTCACTTGTGTGGGTAGGCCTAGCGCCCGCGACAGGAAACGCCCCAAAGCGCAACGTGGACTCATCCAAATTTGTGAAGGAAAACAGAGGTGTTTTTTGCAAAGTGCCTACCTGTAGATTTTGGCTTGTAGCTCAGCCGCCACCTAGGGAAACTTACCAAACCTGTGCATTTCTGAAAACTAGAGACCTAGGGGAATCCAAGATGGGGTGACTTGTGTGGCTCGGACCAGGTTCTGTTACCCAGAATCCTTTGCAAAACTCAAAATTTGGCTAAAAAAACATATGTTCCTCACATTTCTGTGGCAGAAAGTTCTGGAAACTGAGAGGAGCCATGAATTTCCTTCCACCCAGCGTTCCCCCATGTCTCCCGATAAAAATGATACCTCACTTGTGTGGGTAGGCCTAGCGCCCGCAACAGGAAACGCCCCAAAGCGCAACTTAGACACAGCCAAATTTTTGAAGGAAAACAGAGGTGTTTTTTGCAAAGTGCCTACCTGTAGATTTTGGCCTGTAGCTCAGCCGCCACCTAGGGAAACCTACCAAACCTGTGCATTTCTGAAAACTAGAGACCTAGGGGAATCCAAGATGGGGTGACTTGTGTGGCTCGGACCAGGTTCTGTTACCCAGAATCCATTGCAAACCTCAACATTTGGCTAAAAAAACACATGTTCCTCACATTTCTGTGGCAGAAAGTTCTGGAATCTGAGAGGAGCCACAAATTTCCTTCCACCCAGCGTTCCCCCACGTCTCCCGATAAAAATGATACCTCACTTGTGTGGGTAGGCCTAGCGCCCGCGACAGGAAACGCCCCAAAGCTCAACGTGGACACATCCAAATTTGTGAATGAAAACAGAGGTGTTTTTTGCAAAGTGCCTACCTGTAGATTTTGGCTTGTAGCTCAGCCGCCACCTATGGAAACCTACCATACCTGTGCATTTCTGAAAACTAAAGACCTAGGGGAATTCAAGATGGTGTGACTTGTGTGGCTCGGACCAGGTTCTGTTACCCAGAATCCTTTGCAAACCTCAAAATTTGGCTAAAAAAACACATGTTACTCACATTTCTGTGGCAGAAAGTTCTGGAATCTGAGAGGAGCCACAAATTTCCTTCCACCCAGCGTTCCCCCACGTCTCCTGATAAAAATGATATCTCACTTGTGTGGGTAGGCCTAGCGCCCGCGACAGGAAACGCCCCAAAGCGCAACGTGGACGCAGCCAAATTTGTGAAGGAAAACAGAGGTGTTTTTTGCAAAGTGCCTACCTGTAGATTTTGGCCTGTAGCTCAGCCGCCACCTAGGGAAACCTACCAAACCTGTGCATTTCTGAAAACTAGAGACCTAGGGGAATCAAAGATGGTGTGACTTGTGTGGCTCGGACCAGGTTCTGTTACCCAGAATCGTTTGCAAACCTCAAAATTTGGCTAAAAAAACACATGTTCCTCACATTTCTGTGGCAGAAAGTTCTGGAATCTGAGAGGAGCCACAAATTTCCTTCCACTCAGCGTTCCCCCACGTCTCCTGATAAAAATGATACCTCACTTGTGTGGGTAGGCCTAGCGCCCGCGACAGGAAACGCCCCAAAGCGCAACGTGGACACAGCCAAATTTGTGAAGGAAAACAGAGGTGTTTTTTGCAAAGTGCCTACCTGTAGATTTTGGCTTGTAGCTCAGCCGCCACCTAGGGAAACCTACCAAACCTGTGCATTTCTGAAAACTAGAGACCTAGGGGAATCCAAGATGGGGTGACTTGTGTGGCTCGGACCAGGTTCTGTTACCCAGAATTCTTTGCAAACCTCAAAATTTGGCTAAAAAAACACATGTTCCTCACATTTCTGTGGCAGAAAGTTCTGGAATCTGAGAGGAGCCACGAATTTCCTTCCACCCAGCGTTCCCCCACATCTCCAGATAAAAATGATACCTCACTTGTGTGGGTAGGCCTAGCGCCCGTGACAGGAAATGCCCCAAAGCGCAACGTGGACACAGCCAAATTTTTGAAGGAAAACAGAGGTGTTTTTTGCAAAGTGCCTACCTGTAGATTTTGGCCTGTAGCTCAGCCGCCACCTAGGTAAACCTACCAAACCTGTGCATTTCTGAAAACTGGAGACCTAGGGGAATCCAAGATGGGCTGACTTGTGTGGCTCGGACCAGGTTCTGTTACCCAGAATCCTCTGCAAACCTCAAAATTTGGCTAAAAAAACACATGTTCCTAACATTTCTGTGGCAGAAAGTTCTGGAATCTGAGAGGAGCCACAAATTTCCTTCCACCCAGCGTTCCCCCACGTCTCCCGATAAAAATGATACCTCACTTGTGTGGGTAGGCCTAGCGCCCGCGACAGGAAACGCCCAAAGCGCAACGTGGACTCATCCAAATTTGTGAAGGAAAACAGAGGTGTTTTTTGCAAAGTGCCTACCTGTAGATTTTGGCTTGTAGCTCAGCCGCCACCTA
Organism: Pleurodeles waltl; assembly: GCF_031143425.1. Lineage (NCBI taxonomy): Eukaryota > Metazoa > Chordata > Amphibia > Caudata > Salamandridae > Pleurodeles > Pleurodeles waltl. Next base: position 95,805 of record NW_027150027.1, read on the forward strand.
GGGAAACTTACCAAACCTGTGCATTTCTGAAAACTAGAGACCTAGGGGAATCCAAGATGGGGTGACTTGTGTGGCTCGGACCAGGTTCTGTTACCCAGAATCCTTTGCAAAACTCAAAATTTGGCTAAAAAAACATATGTTCCTCACATTTCTGTGGCAGAAAGTTCTGGAAACTGAGAGGAGCCACGAATTTCCTTCCACCCAGCGTTCCCCCATGTCTCCCGATAAAAATGATACCTCACTTGTGTGGGTAGGCCTAGCGCCCGCAACAGGAAACGCCCCAAAGCGCAACTTAGACACAGCCAAATTTTTGAAGGAAAACAGAGGTGTTTTTTGCAAAGTGCCTACCTGTAGATTTTGGCCTGTAGCTCAGCCGCCACCTAGGGAAACCTACCAAACCTGTGCATTTCTGAAAACTAGAGACCTAGGGGAATCCAAGATGGGGTGACTTGTGTGGCTCGGACCAGGTTCTGTTACCCAGAATCCATTGCAAACCTCAAAATTTGGCTAAAAAAACACATGTTCCTCACATTTCTGTGGCAGAAAGTTCTGGAATCTGAGAGGAGCCACAAATTTCCTTCCACCCAGCGTTCCCCCACATCTCCCGATAAAAATGATACCTCACTTGTGTGGGTAGGCCTAGCGCCCGCGACAGGAAACGCCCCAAAGCGCAACGTGGACACATCCAAATTTGTGAATGAAAACAGAGGTGTTTTTTGCAAAGTGCCTACCTGTAGATTTTGGCTTGTAGCTCAGCCGCCACCTATGGAAACCTACCAAACCTGTGCATTTCTGAAAACTAGAGACCTAGGGGAATTCAAGATGGTGTGACTTGTGTGGCTCGGACCAGGTTCTGTTACCCAGAATCCTTTGCAAACCTCAAAATTTGGCTAAAAAAACACATGTTCCTCACATTTCTGTGGCAGAAAGTTCTGGAATCTGAGAGGAGCCACAAATTTCCTTCCACCCAGCGTTCCCCCACGTCTCCTGATAAAAATGATACCTCACTTGTGTGGGTAGGCCTAGCGCCCGCGACAGGAAACGCCCCAAAGCGCAACGTGGACGCAGCCAAATTTGTGAAGGAAAACAGAGGTGTTTTTTGCAAAGTGCCTACCTGTAGATTTTGGCCTGTAGCTCAGCCGCCACCTAGGGAAACCTACCAAACCTGTGCATTTCTGAAAACTAGAGACCTAGGGGAATCAAAGATGGGGTGACTTGTGTGGCTCGGACCAGGTTCTGTTACCCAGAATCGTTTGCAAACCTCAAAATTTGGCTAAAAAAACACATGTTCCTCACATTTCTGTGGCAGAAAGTTCTGGAATCTGAGAGGAGCCACAAATTTCCTTCCACCCAGCGTTCCCCCACGTCTCCCGATAAAAATGATACCTCACTTGTGTGGGTAGGCCTAGCGCCCGCGACAGAAAACGCCCCAAAGCGCAACGTGGACACATCCAAATTTTTGAAGGAAAACAGAGGTGTTTTTTGCAAAGTGCCTACCTGTAGATTTCGGCTTGTAGCTCAGCCGCCACCTAGGGAAACCTACCAAACCTGTGCATTTCTGAAAACTAGAGACCTAGGGGAATCCAAGATGGGGTGACTTGTGTGGCTCGGACCAGGTTCTGATACCCAGAATCCTTTGCAAAACTCAAAATTTGGCTAAAAAAACACATGTTCCTCACATTTCTGTGGCAGAAAGTTCTGGAATCTGAGAGGAGCCACGAATTTCCTTCCACCCAGCGTTCCCCCACGTCTCCCGATAAAAATGATACCTCACTTGTGTGGGTAGGCCTAGCGCCCGCAGCAGGAAACGCCCCAAAGCGCAACGTAGACACAGCCAAATTTTTGAAGGAAAACAGAGGTGTTTTTTGCAAAGTGCCTACCTGTAGATTTTGGCCTGTAGCTCAGCCGCCACCTAGGGAAACCTACCAAACCTGTGCATTTCTGAAAACTAGAGACCTGGGGGAATCCAAGATGGGGTGACTTGTGTGGCTCGGACCAGGTTCTGTTACCCAGAATCCATTGCAAACCTCAAAATTTGGCTAAAAAAACACATGTTCCTCACATTTCTGTGGCAGAAAGTTCTGGAATCTGAGAGGAGCCACAAATTTCCTTCCACCCAGCGTTCCCCCACGTCTCCCGATAAAAATGATACCTCACTTGTGTGGGTAGGCCTAGCGCCCGCGACAGGAAACGCCCCAAAGCGCAACGTGGACACATCCAAATTTGTGAAGGAAAACAGAGGTGTTTTTTGCAAAGTGCCTACCTGTAGATTTTGGCTTGTAGCTCAGCCGCCAACTAGGGAAACCTACCCAACCTGTGCATTTCTGAAAACTAGAGACCTAGGGGAATCCAAGATGGGGTGACTTGTGTGGCTCGGACCAGGTTCTGTTACCCAGAATCCTTTGCAAACCTCAAAATTTGGCTAACAAAACACATGTTCCTCACATTTCTGTGGCAGAAAGTTCTGGAATCTGAGAGGAGCCACGAATTTCCTTCCACCCAGCATTCCCCCACGTCTCCCGATAAAAATGATACCTCACTTGTGTGGGTAGGCCTAGCGCCCGCGACAGGAAACGCCCCAAAGCGCAACGTGGACACAGCCAAATTTGTGAAGGAAAACAGAGGTGTTTTTTGTAAAGTGCCTACCTGTAGATTTCGGCCTGTAGCTCATCCGCCACCTAGGGAAACCTACCAAACCTGTGCATTTCTGAAAACTAGAGACCTAGCGGAATCCAAGATGGGGTGACTTGTGTGGCTCGGACCAGGTTCTGTTACCCAGAATCCTCTGCAAACCTCAAAATTTGGCTAAAAAAACACATGTTCCTAACATTTCTGTGGCAGAAAGTTCTGGAATCTGAGAGGAGCCACAAATTTCCTTCCACCCAGCGTTCCCCCACGTCTCCCGATAAAAATGATACCTCACTTGTGTGGGTAGGCCTAGCGCCCGCGACAGGAAACGCCCCAAAGCGCAACGTGGACTCATCCAAATTTGTGAAGGAAAACAGAGGTGTTTTTTGCAAAGTGCCTACCTGTAGATTTTGGCTTGTAGCTCAGCCGCCACCTAGGGAAACCTACCAAACCTGTGCATTTCTGAAAACTAGAGACCTAGGGGAATCCAAGATGGGGTGACTTGTGTGGCTCGGACCAGGTTCTGTTACCCAGAATCCTTTGCAAAACTCAAAATTTGGCTAAAAAAACACATGTTCCTCACATTTCTGTGGCAAAAAGTTCTGGAATCTGAGAGGAGCCACGAATTTCCTTCCACCCAGCGTTCCCCCATGTTTCCCGATAAAAATGATACCTCACTTGTGTGGGTAGGCCTAGCGCCCGCAACAGGAAACGCCCCAAAGCGCAACGTAGACACAGCCAAATTTTTTAAGGAAAACAGGTGTTTTTTGCAAAGTGCCTACCTGTAGATTTTGGCCTGTAGCTCAGCCGCCACCTAGGGAAACCTACCAAACCTGTGCATTTCTGAAAACTAGAGACCTAGGGGAATCCAATATGGGGTGACTTGTGTGGCTCGGACCAGGTTCTGTTACCCAGAATCCATTGCAAACCTCAAAATTTGGCTAAAAAAACACATGTTCCTCACATTTCTGTGGCAAAAAGATCTGGAACCTGAGAGGAGCCACAAATTTCCTTCCACCCATCGTTCCCCCACGTCTCCCGATAAAAATGATACCTCACTTGTGTGGGTAGGCCTAGCGCCCGCGACAGGAAACGACCCAAAGCGCAACGTGGACACATCCAAATTTGTGAAGGAAAACAGAGGTGTTTTTTGCAAAGTGCCTACCTGTAGATTTTGGCTTGTAGCTCAGCCGCCACCTATGGAAACCTACCAAACCTGTGCATTTCTGAAAACTAGAGACCTAGGGGAATCCAAGATGGTGTGACTAGTGTGGCTCGGACCAGGTTCTGTTACCCAGAATCCTTTGCAAACCTCAAAATTTGGCTAAAAAAACACATGTTCCTCACATTTCTGTGGCAGAAAGTTCTGGAATCTGAGAGGAGCCACGAATTTCCTTCCACCCAGCGTTCCCCCACGTCTCCCGATAAAAATGATACCTCACTTGTGTGGGTAGGCCTAGCGCCCGCAACAGGAAATGCCCCAAAGCGCAACGTAGACACAGCCAAATTTTTGAAGGAAAACAGAGGTGTTTTTTGCAAAGTGCCTACCTGTAGATTTTGGCCTGTAGCTCAGCCGCCACCTAGGGAAACCTACCAAACCTGTGCATTTCTGAAAACTAGAGACCTAGGGGAATCCAAGATGGGGTGACTTGTGTGGCTCGGACCAGGTTCTGTTACCCAGAATCCATTGCAAACCTCAAAATTTGGCTAAAAAAACCCATGTTCCTCACATTTCTGTGGCAGAAAGTTCTGGAATCTGAGAGGAGCCACAAATTTCCTTCCACCCAGCGTTCCCCCACGTCTCCCGATAAAAATGATACCTCACTTGTGTGGGTAGGCCTAGCGCCCGCGACAGGAAACGCCCCAAAGCGCAACGTGGACACATCCAAATTTGTGAAGGAAAACAGAGGTGTTTTTTGCAAAGTGCCTACCTGTAGATTTTGGCTTGTAGCTCAGCCGCCACCTATGGAAACCTACCAAAGCTGTGCATTTCTGAAAACTAGAGACCTAGGGGAATCCAAGATGGGGTGACTTGTGTGGCTCGGACCAGGTTCTGTTACCCAGAATCCTTTGCAAACCTCAAAATTTGGCTAAAAAAACACATGTTCCTCACATTTCTGTGGCAGAAAGTTCTGGAATCTGAGAGGAGCCACAAATTTCCTTCCACCCAGCGTTCCCCCACGTCTCCTGATAAAAATGATACCTCACTTGTGTGGGTAGGCCTAGCGCCCGCGACAGGAAACGCCCCAAAGCGCAACGTGGACACAGCCAAATTTGTGAAGGAAAACAGAGGTGTTTTTTGCAAAGTGCCTACCTGTAGATTTTGGCTTGTAGCTCAGCCGCCACCTAGGGAAACCTACCAAACCTGTGCATTTCTGAAAACTAGAGACCTAGGGGAATCCAAGATGGGGTGACTTGTGTGGCTCGGACCAGGTTCTGTTACCCAGAATTCTTTGCAAACCTCAAAATTTGGCTAAAAAAACACATGTTCCTCACATTTCTGTGGCAGAAAGTTCTGGAATCTGAGAGGAGCCACGAATTTCCTTCCACCCAGCGTTCCCCCACATCTCCAGATAAAAATGATACCTCACTTGTGTGGGTAGGCCTAGCGCCCGTGACAGGAAATGCCCCAAAGCGCAACGTGGACACAGCCAAATTTTTGAAGGAAAACAGAGGTGTTTTTTGCAAAGTGCCTACCTGTAGATTTTGGCCTGTAGCTCAGCCGCCACCTAGGTAAACCTACCAAACCTGTGCATTTCTGAAAACTAGAGACCTAGGGGAATCCAAGATGGGCTGACTTGTGTGGCTCGGACCAGGTTCTGTTACCCAGAATCCTCTGCAAACCTCAAAATTTGGCTAAAAAAACACATGTTCCTAACATTTCTGTGGCAGAAAGTTCTGGAATCTGAGAGGAGCCACAAATTTCCTTCCACCCAGCGTTCCCCCACGTCTCCCGATAAAAATGATACCTCACTTGTGTGGGTAGGCCTAGCGCCCGCGACAGGAAACGCCCCAAAGCGCAACGTGGACTCATCCAAATTTGTGAAGGAAAACAGAGGTGTTTTTTGCAAAGTGCCTACCTGTAGATTTTGGCTTGTAGCTCAGCCGCCACCTAGGGAAACTTACCAAACCTGTGCATTTCTGAAAACTAGAGACCTAGGGGAATCCAAGATGGGGTGACTTGTGTGGCTCGGACCAGGTTCTGTTACCCAGAATCCTTTGCAAAACTCAAAATTTGGCTAAAAAAACATATGTTCCTCACATTTCTGTGGCAGAAAGTTCTGGAAACTGAGAGGAGCCATGAATTTCCTTCCACCCAGCGTTCCCCCATGTCTCCCGATAAAAATGATACCTCACTTGTGTGGGTAGGCCTAGCGCCCGCAACAGGAAACGCCCCAAAGCGCAACTTAGACACAGCCAAATTTTTGAAGGAAAACAGAGGTGTTTTTTGCAAAGTGCCTACCTGTAGATTTTGGCCTGTAGCTCAGCCGCCACCTAGGGAAACCTACCAAACCTGTGCATTTCTGAAAACTAGAGACCTAGGGGAATCCAAGATGGGGTGACTTGTGTGGCTCGGACCAGGTTCTGTTACCCAGAATCCATTGCAAACCTCAACATTTGGCTAAAAAAACACATGTTCCTCACATTTCTGTGGCAGAAAGTTCTGGAATCTGAGAGGAGCCACAAATTTCCTTCCACCCAGCGTTCCCCCACGTCTCCCGATAAAAATGATACCTCACTTGTGTGGGTAGGCCTAGCGCCCGCGACAGGAAACGCCCCAAAGCTCAACGTGGACACATCCAAATTTGTGAATGAAAACAGAGGTGTTTTTTGCAAAGTGCCTACCTGTAGATTTTGGCTTGTAGCTCAGCCGCCACCTATGGAAACCTACCATACCTGTGCATTTCTGAAAACTAAAGACCTAGGGGAATTCAAGATGGTGTGACTTGTGTGGCTCGGACCAGGTTCTGTTACCCAGAATCCTTTGCAAACCTCAAAATTTGGCTAAAAAAACACATGTTACTCACATTTCTGTGGCAGAAAGTTCTGGAATCTGAGAGGAGCCACAAATTTCCTTCCACCCAGCGTTCCCCCACGTCTCCTGATAAAAATGATATCTCACTTGTGTGGGTAGGCCTAGCGCCCGCGACAGGAAACGCCCCAAAGCGCAACGTGGACGCAGCCAAATTTGTGAAGGAAAACAGAGGTGTTTTTTGCAAAGTGCCTACCTGTAGATTTTGGCCTGTAGCTCAGCCGCCACCTAGGGAAACCTACCAAACCTGTGCATTTCTGAAAACTAGAGACCTAGGGGAATCAAAGATGGTGTGACTTGTGTGGCTCGGACCAGGTTCTGTTACCCAGAATCGTTTGCAAACCTCAAAATTTGGCTAAAAAAACACATGTTCCTCACATTTCTGTGGCAGAAAGTTCTGGAATCTGAGAGGAGCCACAAATTTCCTTCCACTCAGCGTTCCCCCACGTCTCCTGATAAAAATGATACCTCACTTGTGTGGGTAGGCCTAGCGCCCGCGACAGGAAACGCCCCAAAGCGCAACGTGGACACAGCCAAATTTGTGAAGGAAAACAGAGGTGTTTTTTGCAAAGTGCCTACCTGTAGATTTTGGCTTGTAGCTCAGCCGCCACCTAGGGAAACCTACCAAACCTGTGCATTTCTGAAAACTAGAGACCTAGGGGAATCCAAGATGGGGTGACTTGTGTGGCTCGGACCAGGTTCTGTTACCCAGAATTCTTTGCAAACCTCAAAATTTGGCTAAAAAAACACATGTTCCTCACATTTCTGTGGCAGAAAGTTCTGGAATCTGAGAGGAGCCACGAATTTCCTTCCACCCAGCGTTCCCCCACATCTCCAGATAAAAATGATACCTCACTTGTGTGGGTAGGCCTAGCGCCCGTGACAGGAAATGCCCCAAAGCGCAACGTGGACACAGCCAAATTTTTGAAGGAAAACAGAGGTGTTTTTTGCAAAGTGCCTACCTGTAGATTTTGGCCTGTAGCTCAGCCGCCACCTAGGTAAACCTACCAAACCTGTGCATTTCTGAAAACTGGAGACCTAGGGGAATCCAAGATGGGCTGACTTGTGTGGCTCGGACCAGGTTCTGTTACCCAGAATCCTCTGCAAACCTCAAAATTTGGCTAAAAAAACACATGTTCCTAACATTTCTGTGGCAGAAAGTTCTGGAATCTGAGAGGAGCCACAAATTTCCTTCCACCCAGCGTTCCCCCACGTCTCCCGATAAAAATGATACCTCACTTGTGTGGGTAGGCCTAGCGCCCGCGACAGGAAACGCCCAAAGCGCAACGTGGACTCATCCAAATTTGTGAAGGAAAACAGAGGTGTTTTTTGCAAAGTGCCTACCTGTAGATTTTGGCTTGTAGCTCAGCCGCCACCTAGGGAAACTTACCAAACCTGTGCATTTCTGAAAACTAGAGACCTAGGGGAATCCAAGATGGGGTGACTTGTGTGGCTCGGACCAGGTTCTGTTACCCAGAATCCTTTGCAAAACTCAAAATTTGGCTAAAAAAACATATGTTCCTCACATTTCTGTGGCAGAAAGTTCTGGAAACTGAGAGGAGCCACGAATTTCCTTCCACCCAGCGTTCCCCCATGTCTCCCGATAAAAATGATACCTCACTTGTGTGGGTAGGCCTAGCGCCCGCAACAGGAAACGCCCCAAAGCGCAACTTAGACACAGCCAAATTTTTGAAGGAAAACAGAGGTGTTTTTTGCAAAGTGCCTACCTGTAGATTTTGGCCTGTAGCTCAGCCGCCACCTAGGGAAACCTACCAAACCTGTGCATTTCTGAAAACTAGAGACCTAGGGGAATCCAAGATGGGGTGACTTGTGTGGCTCGGACCAGGTTCTGTTACCCAGAATCCATTGCAAACCTCAAAATTTGGCTAAAAAAACACATGTTCCTCACATTTCTGTGGCAGAAAGTTCTGGAATCTGAGAGGAGCCACAAATTTCCTTCCACCCAGCGTTCCCCCACATCTCCCGATAAAAATGATACCTCACTTGTGTGGGTAGGCCTAGCGCCCGCGACAGGAAACGCCCCAAAGCGCAACGTGGACACATCCAAATTTGTGAATGAAAACAGAGGTGTTTTTTGCAAAGTGCCTACCTGTAGATTTTGGCTTGTAGCTCAGCCGCCACCTATGGAAACCTACCAAACCTGTGCATTTCTGAAAACTAGAGACCTAGGGGAATTCAAGATGGTGTGACTTGTGTGGCTCGGACCAGGTTCTGTTACCCAGAATCCTTTGCAAACCTCAAAATTTGGCTAAAAAAACACATGTTCCTCACATTTCTGTGGCAGAAAGTTCTGGAATCTGAGAGGAGCCACAAATTTCCTTCCACCCAGCGTTCCCCCACGTCTCCTGATAAAAATGATACCTCACTTGTGTGGGTAGGCCTAGCGCCCGCGACAGGAAACGCCCCAAAGCGCAACGTGGACGCAGCCAAATTTGTGAAGGAAAACAGAGGTGTTTTTTGCAAAGTGCCTACCTGTAGATTTTGGCCTGTAGCTCAGCCGCCACCTAGGGAAACCTACCAAACCTGTGCATTTCTGAAAACTAGAGACCTAGGGGAATCAAAGATGGGGTGACTTGTGTGGCTCGGACCAGGTTCTGTTACCCAGAATCGTTTGCAAACCTCAAAATTTGGCTAAAAAAACACATGTTCCTCACATTTCTGTGGCAGAAAGTTCTGGAATCTGAGAGGAGCCACAAATTTCCTTCCACCCAGCGTTCCCCCACGTCTCCCGATAAAAATGATACCTCACTTGTGTGGGTAGGCCTAGCGCCCGCGACAGAAAACGCCCCAAAGCGCAACGTGGACACATCCAAATTTTTGAAGGAAAACAGAGGTGTTTTTTGCAAAGTGCCTACCTGTAGATTTCGGCTTGTAGCTCAGCCGCCACCTAGGGAAACCTACCAAACCTGTGCATTTCTGAAAACTAGAGACCTAGGGGAATCCAAGATGGGGTGACTTGTGTGGCTCGGACCAGGTTCTGATACCCAGAATCCTTTGCAAAACTCAAAATTTGGCTAAAAAAACACATGTTCCTCACATTTCTGTGGCAGAAAGTTCTGGAATCTGAGAGGAGCCACGAATTTCCTTCCACCCAGCGTTCCCCCACGTCTCCCGATAAAAATGATACCTCACTTGTGTGGGTAGGCCTAGCGCCCGCAGCAGGAAACGCCCCAAAGCGCAACGTAGACACAGCCAAATTTTTGAAGGAAAACAGAGGTGTTTTTTGCAAAGTGCCTACCTGTAGATTTTGGCCTGTAGCTCAGCCGCCACCTAGGGAAACCTACCAAACCTGTGCATTTCTGAAAACTAGAGACCTGGGGGAATCCAAGATGGGGTGACTTGTGTGGCTCGGACCAGGTTCTGTTACCCAGAATCCATTGCAAACCTCAAAATTTGGCTAAAAAAACACATGTTCCTCACATTTCTGTGGCAGAAAGTTCTGGAATCTGAGAGGAGCCACAAATTTCCTTCCACCCAGCGTTCCCCCACGTCTCCCGATAAAAATGATACCTCACTTGTGTGGGTAGGCCTAGCGCCCGCGACAGGAAACGCCCCAAAGCGCAACGTGGACACATCCAAATTTGTGAATGAAAACAGAGGTGTTTTTTGCAAAGTGCCTACCTGTAGATTTTGGATTGTAGCTCAGCCGCCACCTATGGAAACCTACCAAACCTGTGCATTTCTGAAAACTAGAGACCTAGGGGAATTCAAGATGGTGTGACTTGTGTGGCTCGGACCAGGTTCTGTTACCCAGAATCCTTTGCAAACCTCAAAATTTGGCTAAAAAAACACATGTTCCTCACATTTCTGTGGTAGAAAGTTCTGGAATCTGAGAGGAGCCACAAATTTCCTTCCACCCAGCGTTCCCCCACGTCTCCTGATAAAAATGATACCTCACTTGTGTGGGTAGGCCTAGCGCCCGCGACAGGAAACGCCCCAAAGCGCAACATGGACGCAGCCAAATTTGTGAAGGAAAACAGAGGTGTTTTTTGCAAAGTGCCTACCTGTAGATTTTGGCCTGTAGCTCAGCCGCCACCTAGGGAAACCTACCAAACCTGTGCATTTCTGAAAACTAGAGACCTAGGGGAATCAAAGATGGGGTGACTTGTGTGGCTCGGACCAGGTTCTGTTACCCAGAATCGTTTGCAAACCTCAAAATTTGGCTAAAAAAACACATGTTCCTCACATTTCTGTGGCAGAAAGTTCTGGAATCTGAGAGGAGCCACAAATTTCCTTCCACCCAGCGTTCCCCCACGTCTCCCGATAAAAATGATACCTCACTTGTGTGGGTAGGCCTAGCGCCCGCGACAGAAAACGCCCCAAAGCGCAACGTGGACACATCCAAATTTTTGAAGGAAAACAGAGGTGTTTTTTGCAAAGTGCCTACCTGTAGATTTCGGCTTGTAGCTCAGCCGCCACCTAGGGAAACCTACCAAACCTGTGCATTTCTGAAAACTAGAGACCTAGGGGAATCCAAGATGGGGTGACTTGTGTGGCTCGGACCAGGTTCTGATACCCAGAATCCTTTGCAAAACTCAAAATTTGGCTAAAAAAACACATGTTCCTCACATTTCTGTGGCAGAAAGTTCTGGAATCTGAGAGGAGCCACGAATTTCCTTCCACCCAGCGTTCCCCCACGTCTCCCGATAAAAATGATACCTCACTTGTGTGGGTAGGCCTAGCGCCCGCAGCAGGAAACGCCCCAAAGCGCAACGTAGACACAGCCAAATTTTTGAAGGAAAACAGAGGTGTTTTTTGCAAAGTGCCTACCTGTAGATTTTGGCCTGTAGCTCAGCCGCCACCTAGGGAAACCTACCAAACCTGTGCATTTCTGAAAACTAGAGACCTAGGGGAATCCAAGATGGGGTGACTTGTGTGGCTCGGACCAGGTTCTGTTACCCAGAATCCATTGCAAACCTCAAAATTTGGCTAAAAAAACACATGTTCCTCACATTTCTGTGGCAGAAAGTTCTGGAATCTGAGAGGAGCCACAAATTTCCTTCCACCCAGCGTTCCCCCACGTCTCCCGATAAAAATGATACCTCACTTGTTTGGGTAGGCCTAGCGCCCGCAACAGGAAACGCCCCAAAGCGCAACGTGGACACATCCAAATTTGTGAAGGAAAACAGAGGTGTTTTTTGCAAAGTGCCTACCTGTAGATTTTGGCTTGTAGCTCAGCCGCCACCTATGGAAACCTACCAAACCTGTGCATTTCTGAAAACTAGAGACCTAGGGGAATCCAAGATGGGGTGACTTGTGTGGCTCGGACCAGGTTCTGTTACCCAGAATCCATTGCAAACCTCAAAATTTGGCTAAAAAAACACATGTTCCTCACATTTCTGTGGCAGAAAGTTCTGGAATCTGAGAGGAGCCACAAATTTCCTTCCACCCAGCATTTCCCCACGTCTCCTGATAAAAATGATACCTCACTTGTGTGGGTAGGCCTAGCGCCCGCGACAGGAAACGCCCCAAAGCGCAACATGGACACTGCCAAATTTGTGAAGGAAAACAGAGGTGTTTTTTGCAAAGTGCCTACCTGTAGATTTTGGCTTGTAGCTCAGCCGCCACCTAGGGAAACCTACCAAACCTGTGCATTTCTGAAAACTAGAGACCTAGGGGAATCCAAGATGGGGTGACTTGTGTGGCTCGGACCAGGTTCTGTTACCCAGAATCCTTTGCAAAACTCAAAATTTGGCTAAAAAAACACATGTTCCTCACATTTCTGTGGCAGAAAGTTCTGGAATCTGAGAGGAGCCACGAATTTCCTTCCACCCAGCGTTCCCCCATGTTTCCCGATAAAAATGATACCTCACTTGTGTGGGTAGGCCTAGCGCCCGCAACAGGAAACGCCCCAAAGCGCAACGTAGACACAGCCAAATTATTGAAGGAAAACAGAGGTGTTTTTTGCAAAGTGCCTACCTGTAGATTTTGGCCTGTAGCTCAGCCGCCACCTAGGGAAACCTACCAAACCTGTGCATTTCTGAACACTAGAGACCTAGGGGAATCCAAGATGGGGTGACTTGTGTGGCTCGGACCAGGTTCTGTTACCCAGAATCCATTGCAAACCTCAAAATTTGGCTAAAAAAACACATGTTCCTCACATTTCTGTGGCAGAAAGATCTGGAACCTGAGAGGAGCCACAAATTTCCTTCCACCCAGCGTTCCCCCACGTCTCCCGATAAAAATGATACCTCACTTGTGTGGGTAGGCCTAGCGCCCGCGACAGGAAATTCCCCAAAGCGCAACGTGGACACAGCCAAATTTTTGAAGGAAAACAGAGGTGTTTTTTGTAAAGTGCCTACCTGTAGATTTCGGCCTGTAGCTCATCCGCCACCTAAGGAAACCTACCAAACCTGTGCATTTCTGAAAACTAGAGACCTAGGGGAATCCAAGATGGGCTGACTTGTGTGGCTCGGACCAGGTTCTGTTACCCAGAATCCTCTGCAAACCTCAAAATTTGGCTAAAAAAACTTATGTTCGTAACATTTCTGTGGCAGAAAGTTCTGGAATCTGAGAGGAGCCACAAATTTCCTTCCACCCAGCGTTCCCCCACGTCTCCCGATAAAAATGATACCTCACTTGTGTGGGTAGGCCTAGCGCCCGCGACAGGAAACGCCCCAAAGCGCAACGTGGACACATCCAAATTTGTGAAGGAAAACAGAGGTGTTTTTTGCAAAGTGCCTACCTGTAGATTTTGGCTTGTAGCTCAGCCGCCACCTAGGGAAACCTACCCAACCTGTGCATTTCTGAAAACTAGAGACCTAGGGGAATCCAAGATGGGGTGACTTGTGTGGCTCGGACCAGGTTCTGTTACCCAGAATCCTTTGCAAACCTCAAAATTTGGCTAACAAAACACATGTTCCTCACATTTCTGTGGCAGAAAGTTCTGGAATCTGAGAGGAGCCACGAATTTCCTTCCACCCAGCATTCCCCCACGTCTCCCGATAAAAATGATACCTCACTTGTGTGGGTAGGCCTAGCGCCCGCAACAGGAAACGCCCCAAAGCGCAACGTGGACACATCCAAATTTGTGAAGGAAAACAGAGGTGTTTTTTGCAAAGTGCCTACCTGTAGATTTTGGCTTGTAGCTCAGCCGCCACCTAGGGAAACCTACCCAACCTGTGCATTTCTGAAAACTAGAGACCTAGGGGAATCCAAGATGGGGTGACTTGTGTGGCTCGGACCAGGTTCTGTTACCCAGAATCCTTTGCAAACCTCAAAATTTGGCTAACAAAACACATGTTCCTCACATTTCTGTGGCAGAAAGTTCTGGAATCTGAGAGGAGCCACGAATTTCCTTCCACCCAGCATTCCCCCACGTCTCCCGATAAAAATGATACCTCACTTGTGTGGGTAGGCCTAGCGCCCGCAACAGGAAACGCCCCAAAGCGCAACGTGGACACATCCAAATTTGTGAAGGAAAACAGAGGTGTTTTTTGCAAAGTGCCTACCTGTAGATTTTGGCTTGTAGCTCAGCCGCCACCTATGGAAACCTACCAAACCTGTGCATTTCTGAAAACTAGAGACCTAGGGGAATCCAAGATGGGGTGACTTGTGTGGCTCGGACCAGGTTCTGTTACCCAGAATCCATTGCAAACCTCAAAATTTGGCTAAAAAAACACATGTTCCTCACATTTCTGTGGCAGAAAGTTCTGGAATCTGAGAGGAGCCACAAATTTCCTTCCACCCAGCATTTCCCCACGTCTCCTGATAAAAATGATACCTCACTTGTGTGGGTAGGCCTAGCGCCCGCGACAGGAAACGCCCCAAAGCGCAACATGGACACTGCCAAATTTGTGAAGGAAAACAGAGGTGTTTTTTGCAAAGTGCCTACCTGTAGATTTTGGCTTGTAGCTCAGCCGCCACCTAGGGAAACCTACCAAACCTGTGCATTTCTGAAAACTAGAGACCTAGGGGAATCCAAGATGGGGTGACTTGTGTGGCTCGGACCAGGTTCTGTTACCCAGAATCCTTTGCAAAACTCAAAATTTGGCTAAAAAAACACATGTTCCTCACATTTCTGTGGCAGAAAGTTCTGGAATCTGAGAGGAGCCACGAATTTCCTTCCACCCAGCGTTCCCCCATGTTTCCCGATAAAAATGATACCTCACTTGTGTGGGTAGGCCTAGCGCCCGCAACAGGAAACGCCCCAAAGCGCAACGTAGACACAGCCAAATTATTGAAGGAAAACAGAGGTGTTTTTTGCAAAGTGCCTACCTGTAGATTTTGGCCTGTAGCTCAGCCGCCACCTAGGGAAACCTACCAAACCTGTGCATTTCTGAACACTAGAGACCTAGGGGAATCCAAGATGGGGTGACTTGTGTGGCTCGGACCAGGTTCTGTTACCCAGAATCCATTGCAAACCTCAAAATTTGGCTAAAAAAACACATGTTCCTCACATTTCTGTGGCAGAAAGATCTGGAACCTGAGAGGAGCCACAAATTTCCTTCCACCCAGCGTTCCCCCACGTCTCCCGATAAAAATGATACCTCACTTGTGTGGGTAGGCCTAGCGCCCGCGACAGGAAATTCCCCAAAGCGCAACGTGGACACAGCCAAATTTTTGAAGGAAAACAGAGGTGTTTTTTGTAAAGTGCCTACCTGTAGATTTCGGCCTGTAGCTCATCCGCCACCTAAGGAAACCTACCAAACCTGTGCATTTCTGAAAACTAGAGACCTAGGGGAATCCAAGATGGGCTGACTTGTGTGGCTCGGACCAGGTTCTGTTACCCAGAATCCTCTGCAAACCTCAAAATTTGGCTAAAAAAACTTATGTTCGTAACATTTCTGTGGCAGAAAGTTCTGGAATCTGAGAGGAGCCACAAATTTCCTTCCACCCAGCGTTCCCCCACGTCTCCCGATAAAAATGATACCTCACTTGTGTGGGTAGGCCTAGCGCCCGCGACAGGAAACGCCCCAAAGCGCAACGTGGACACATCCAAATTTGTGAAGGAAAACAGAGGTGTTTTTTGCAAAGTGCCTACCTGTAGATTTTGGCTTGTAGCTCAGCCGCCACCTAGGGAAACCTACCCAACCTGTGCATTTCTGAAAACTAGAGACCTAGGGGAATCCAAGATGGGGTGACTTGTGTGGCTCGGACCAGGTTCTGTTACCCAGAATCCTTTGCAAACCTCAAAATTTGGCTAACAAAACACATGTTCCTCACATTTCTGTGGCAGAAAGTTCTGGAATCTGAGAGGAGCCACGAATTTCCTTCCACCCAGCATTCCCCCACGTCTCCCGATAAAAATGATACCTCAATTGTGTGGGTAGGCCTAGCGCCCGCGACAGGAAACGCCCCAAAGCGCAACGTGGACACATCCAAATTTGTGAAGGAAAACAGAGGTGTTTTTTGCAAAGTGCCTATCTGTAGATTTCGGCCTGTAGCTCATCCGCCACCTAGGGAAACCTACCAAACCTGTGCATTTCTGAAAACTAGAGACCTAGGGGAATCCAAGATGGGCTGACTTGTGTGGCTCGGACCAGGTTCTGTTACCCAGAATCCTCTGCAAACCTCAAAATTTGGCTAAAAAAACACATGTTCCTAACATTTCTGTGGCAGAAAGTTCTGGAATCTGAGAGGAGCCACAAATTTCCTTCCACCCAGCGTTCCCCCACGTCTCCCGATAAAAATTATACCTCACTTGTGTGGGTAGGCCTAGCGCCCGCAACAGGAAACGCCCCAAAGCGCAACGTAGACACAGCCAAATTTTTGAAGGAAAACAGGTGTTTTTTGCAAAGTGCCTACCTGTAGATTTTGGCCTGTAGCTCAGCCGCCACCTAGGGAAACCTACCAAACCTGTGCATTTCTGAAAACTAGAGACCTAGGGGAATCCAATATGGGGTGACTTGTGTGGCTCGGACCAGGTTCTGTTACCCAGAATCCATTGCAAACCTCAAAATTTGGCTAAAAAAACACATGTTCCTCACATTTCTGTGGCAGAAAGATCTGGAACCTGAGAGGAGCCACAAATTTCCTTCCACCCAGCGTTCCCCCACGTCTCCCGATAAAAATGATACCTCACTTGTGTGGGTAGGCCTAGCGCCCGCGACAGGAAACGACCCAAAGCGCAACGTGGACACATCCAAATTTGTGAAGGAAAACAGAGGTGTTTTTTGCAAAGTGCCTACCTGTAGATTTTGGCTTGTAGCTCAGCCGCCACCTATGGAAACCTACCAAACCTGTGCATTTCTGAAAACTAGAGACCTAGGGGAATCCAAGATGGTGTGACTTGTGTGGCTCGGACCAGGTTCTGTTACCCAGAATCCTTCGCAAACCTCAAAATTTGGCTAAAAAAACACATGTTCCTCACATTTCTGTGGCAGAAAGTTCTGGAATCTGAGAGGAGCCACGAATTTCCTTCCACCCAGCGTTCCCCCACGTCTCCCGATAAAAATGATACCTCACTTGTGTGGGTAGGCCTAGCGCCCGCAACAGGAAATGCCCCAAAGCGCAACGTAGACACAGCCAAATTTTTGAAGGAAAACAGAGGTGTTTTTTGCAAAGTGCCTACCTGTAGATTTTGGCCTGTAGCTCAGCCGCCACCTAGGGAAACCTACCAAACCTGTGCATTTCTGAAAACTAGAGACCTAGGGGAATCCAAGATGGGGTGACTTGTGTGGCTAGGACCAGGTTCTGTTACCCAGAATCCATTGCAAACCTCAAAATTTGGCTAAAAAAACCCATGTTCCTCACATTTCTGTGGCAGAAAGTTCTGGAATCTGAGAGGAGCCACAAATTTCCTTCCACCCAGCGTTCCCCCACGTCTCCCGATAAAAATGATACCTCACTTGTGTGGGTAGGCCTAGCGCCCGCGACAGGAAACGCCCCAAAGCGCAACGTGGACACATCCAAATTTGTGAAGGAAAACAGAGGTGTTTTTTGCAAAGTGCCTACCTGTAGATTTTGGCTTGTAGCTCAGCCGCCACCTAGGGAAACCTAACAAACCTGTGCATTTCTGAAAACTAGAGACCTAGGGGAATCCAAGATGGGGTGACTTGTGTGGCTCGGACCAGGTTCTGTTACCCAGAATTCTTTGCAAACCTCAAAATTTGGCTAAAAAAACACATGTTCCTCACATTTCTGTGGCAGAAAGTTCTGGAATCTGAGAGGAGCCACGAATTTCCTTCCACCCAGCGTTCCCCCACATCTCCAGATAAAAATGATACCTCACTTGTGTGGGTAGGCCTAGCGCCCGTGACAGGAAATGCCCCAAAGCGCAACGTGGACACAGCCAAATTTTTGAAGGAAAACAGAGGTGTTTTTTGCAAAGTGCCTACCTGTAGATTTTGGCCTGTAGCTCAGCCGCCACCTAGGGAAACCTACCAAACCTGTGCATTTCTGAAAACTAGAGACCTAGGGGAATCCAAGATGGGCTGACTTGTGTGGCTCGGACCAGGTTCTGTTACCCAGAATCCTCTGCAAACCTCAAAATTTGGCTAAAAAAACACATGTTCCTAACATTTCTGTGGCAGAAAGTTCTGGAATCTGAGAGGAGCCACAAATTTCCTTCCACCCAGCGTTCCCCCACGTCTCCCGATAAAAATGATACCTCACTTGTGTGGGTAGGCCTAGCGCCCGCGACAGGAAACGCCCCAAAGCGCAACGTGGACTCTTCCAAATTTGTGAAGGAAAACAGAGGTGTTTTTTGCAAAGTGCCTACCTGTAGATTTTCGCTTGTAGCTCAGCCGCCACCTAGGGAAACTTACCAAACCTGTGCATTTCTGAAAACTAGAGACCTAGGGGAATCCAAGATGGGGTGACTTGTGTGGCTCGGACCAGGTTCTGTTACCCAGAATCCTTTGCAAAACTCAAAATTTGGCTAAAAAAACATATGTTCCTCACATTTCTGTGGCAGAAAGTTCTGGAAACTGAGAGGAGCCACGAATTTCCTTCCACCCAGCGTTCCCCCATGTCTCCCGATAAAAATTATACCTCACTTGTGTGGGTAGGCCTAGCGCCCGCAACAGGAAACGCCCCAAAGCGCAACTTAGACACAGCCAAATTTTTGAAGGAAAACAGAGGTGTTTTTTGCAAAGTGCCTACCTGTAGATTTTGGCCTGTAGCTCAGCCGCCACCTAGGGAAACCTACCAAACCTGTGCATTTCTGAAAACTAGAGACCTAGGGGAATCCAAGATGGGGTGACTTGTGTGGCTCGGACCAGGTTCTGTTACCCAGAATCCATTGCAAACCTCAAAATTTGGCTAAAAAAACACATGTTCCTCACATTTCTGTGTCAGAAAGTTCTGGAATCTGAGAGGAGCCACAAATTTCCTTCCACCCAGCGTTCCCCCACGTCTCCCGATAAAAATGATACCTCACTTGTGTGGGTAGGCCTAGCGCCCGCGACAGGAAACGCCCCAAAGCGCAACGTGGACACATCCAAATTTGTGAATGAAAACAGAGGTGTTTTTTGCAAAGTGCCTACCTGTAGATTTTGGCTTGTAGCTCAGCCGCCACCTATGGAAACTTACCAAACCTGTGCATTTCTGAAAACTAGAGACCTAGGGGAATTCAAGATGGTGTGACTTGTGTGGCTCGGACCAGGTTCTGTTACCCAGAATCCTTTGCAAACCTCAAAATTTGGCTAAAAAAACACATGTTCCTCACATTTCTGTGGCAGAAAGTTCTGGAATCTGAGAGGAGCCACAAATTTCCTTCCACCCAGCGTTCCCCCACGTCTCCTGATAAAAATGATACCTCACTTGTGTGGGTAGGCCTAGCGCCCGCGACAGGAAACGCCCCAAAGCGCAACGTGGACGCAGCCAAATTTGTGAAGGAAAACAGAGGTGTTTTTTGCAAAGTGCCTACCTGTAGATTTTGGCCTGTAGCTCAGCCGCCACCTAGGGAAACCTACCAAACCTGTGCATTTCTGAAAACTAGAGACCTAGGGGAATCAAAGATGGGGTGACTTGTGTGGCTCGGACCAGGTTCTGTTACCCAGAATCGTTTGCAAACCTCAAAATTTGGCTAAAAAAACACATGTTCCTCACATTTCTGTGGCAGAAAGTTCTGGAATCTGAGAGGAGCCACAAATTTCCTTCCACCCAGCGTTCCCCCACGTCTCCCGATAAAAATGATACCTCACTTGTGTGGGTAGGCCTAGCGCCCGCGACAGAAAACGCCCCAAAGCGCAACGTGGACACATCCAAATTTGTGAAGGAAAACAGAGGTGTTTTTTGCAAAGTGCCTACCTGTAGATTTTGGCCTGTAGCTCAGCCGCCACCTAGGGAAACCTACCAAACCTGTGCATTTCTGAAAACTAGAGACCTAGGGGAATCCAAGATGGGGTGACTTGTGTGGCTCAGACCAGGTTCTGTTACCCAGAATCCTTTGCAAACCTCAAAATTTGGCTAAAAAAACACATGTTCCTCACATTTCTGTGGCAGAAAGTTCTGGAATCTGAGAGGAGCCACGAATTTCCTTCCACCCAGCGTTCCCCCACGTCTCCCGATAAAAATAATACCTCACTTGTGTGGGTAGGCCTAGCGCCTGTGACAGGAAATGCCCCAAAGCGCAACGTGGACACAGCCAAATTTTTGAAGGAAAACAGTGGTGTTTTTTGCAAAGTGCCTACCTGTAGATTTTGGCCTGTAGCTCAGCCGCCACCTAGGGAAACCTACCAAACCTGTGCATTTCTGAAAACTAGAGACCTAGGGGAATCCAAGATGGGGTGACTTGTGTGGCTCGGACCAGGTTCTGTTACCCAGAATCCTTTGCAAACCTCAAAATTTGGCTAAAAAAACACATGTTCCTCACATTTCTGTGGCAGAAAGTTCTGGAATCTGAGAGGAGCCACGAATTTCCTTCCACCCAGCGTTCCCCCACGTCTCCCGATAAAAATGATTCCTCACTTGTGTGCGTAGGCCTAGCGCCCGTGACAGGAAATGCCCCAAAGAGCAAAGTGGACACAGCCAAATTTTTGAAGGAAAACAGAGGTGTTTTTTGCAAAGTGCCTACCTGTAGATTTTGGCCTGTAGCTCAGCCGCCACCTAGGGAAACCTACCAAACCTGTGCATTTCTGAAAACTAGAGACCTAGGGGAATGCAAGATGGGGTGACTGGTGTGGCTCGGACCAGGTTCTGTTACCCAGAATCCTTTGCAAACCTCAAAATTTGGCTAAAAAAAACACATGTGCCTCATATTTCTGTGGCAGAAAGTTCTGGAATCTGAGAGGAGCCACGAATTTCCTTCCACCCAGCGTTCCCCCACGTCTCCCGATAAAAATGATACCTCACTTGTGTGGGTAGGCCTAGCGCCCGCGACAGGAAACGCCCCAAAGCGCAACGTGGACACATCCAAATTTGTGAAGGAAAACAGAGGTGTTTTTTGCAAAGTGCCTACCTGTAGATTTTGGATTGTAGCTCAGCCGCCACCTAGGGAAACCAATCAAACCTGTGCATTTCTGAAAACTAGAGACCTAGGGGAATCCAAGATGGGGTGACTTGTGTGGCTCGGACCAGGTTCTGTTACCCAGAATCCTTTGCAAACCTCAAAATTTGGCTAAAAAAACACATGTTCCTCACATTTCTGTGGCAGAAAGTTCTGGAATCTGAGAGGAGCCACGAATTTCCTTCCACCCAGCGTTCCCCCACGTCTCCCGATAAAAATGATACCTCACTTGTGTGGGTAGGCCTAGCGCCCGCAACAGGAAACGCCCCAAAGCGCAACGTAGACACAGCCAAATTTTTGAAGGAAAACAGAGGTGTTTTTTGCAAAGTGCCTACCTGTAGATTTTGGCCTGTAGCTCAGCCGCCACCTAGGGAAACCTACCAAACCTGTGCATTTCTGAAAACTAGAGACCTAGGGGAATCCAAGATGGGATGACTTGTGTGGCTCGGACCAGGTTCTGTTACCCAGAATCCATTGCAAACCTCAAAATTTGGCTAAAAAAACACATGTTCCTCACATTTCTGTGGCAGAAAGTTCTGGAATCTGAGAGGAGCCATGAATTTCCTTACACCCAGCGTTCCCCCACGTCTCCCGATAAAAATAATACCTCACTTGTGTGGGTAGGCCTAGCGCCCGCGACAGGAAACGCCCAAAGCGCAACGTGGACACATCCAAATTTGTGAAGGAAAACAGAGGTGTTTTTTGCAAAGTGCCTACCTGTAGATTTTGGCTTGTAGCTCAGCCGCCACCTAGGGAAACCTACCAAACCTGTGCATTTCTGAAAACTAGAGACCTAGGGGAATCCAAGATGGGGTGACTTGTGTGGCTCGGACCAGGTTCTGATACCCAGAATCCTTTGCAAAACTCAAAATTTGGCTAAAAAAACACATGTTCCTCACATTTCTGTGGCAGAAAGTTCTGGAATCTGAGAGGAGCCACGAATTTCCTTCCACCCAGCGTTCCCCCACGTCTCCCGATAAAAATGATACCTCACTTGTGTGGGTAGGCCTAGCGCCCGCAGCAGGAAATGCCCCAAAGCGCAACGTAGACACATCCAAATTTTTGAAGGAAAACAGAGGTGTTTTTTGCAAAGTGCCTACCTGTAGATTTTGGCCTGTAGCTCAGCCGCCACCTAGGGAAACCTACCAAACCTGTGCATTTCTGAAAACTAGAGACCTAGGGGAATCCAAGATGGGGTGACTTGTGTGGCTCGGACCAGGTTCTGTTACCCAGAATCCATTGCAAACCTCAAAATTTGGCTAAAAAAACACATGTTCCTCACATTTCTGTGGCAGAAAGTTCTGGAATCTGAGAGGAGCCACAAATTTCCTTCCACCCAGCGTTCCCCCACGTCTCCCGATAAAAATGATACCTCACTTGTGTGGGTAGGCCTAGCGCCCGCGACAGGAAACGCCCCAAAGCGCAACGTGGACACATCCAAATTTGTGAAGGAAAACAGAGGTGTTTTTTGCAACGTGCCTACCTGTAGATTTTGGCTTGTAGCTCAGCCGCCACCTATGGAAACCTACCAAACCTGTGCATTTCTGAAAACTAGAGACCTAGGGGAATCCAAGATGGGGTGACTTGTGTGGCTCGGACCAGGTTCTGTTACCCAGAATCCATTGCAAACCTCAAAATTTGGCTAAAAAAACACATGTTCCTCACATTTCTGTGGCAGAAAGTTCTGGAATCTGAGAGGAGCCACAAATTTCCTTCCACCCAGCATTTCCCCACGTCTCCTGATAAAAATGATACCTCACTTGTGTGGGTAGGCCTAGCGCCCGCGACAGGAAACGCCCCAAAGCGCAACGTGGACACAGCCAAATTTGTGAAGGAAAACAGAGGTGTTTTTTGCAAAGTGCCTACCTGTAGATTTTGGCTTGTAGCTCAGCCGCCACCTAGGGAAACCTACCAAACCTGTGCATTTCTGAAAACTAGAGACCTAGGGGAATCCAAGATGGGGTGACTTGTGTGGCTCGGACCAGGTTCTGTTACCCAGAATCCTTTGCAAACCTCAAAATTTGGCTAAAAAAACACATGTTCCTCACATTTCTGTGGCAGAAAGTTCTGGAATCTGAGAGGAGCCACGAATTTCCTTCCACCCAGCATTCCCCCACATCTCCAGATAAAAATGATACCTCACTTGTGTGGGTAGGCCTAGCGCCCGTGACAGGAAATTCCCCAAAGCGCAACGTGGACACAGCCAAATTTTTGAAGGAAAACAGAGGTGTTTTTTGTAAAGTGCCTACCTGTAGATTTCGGCCTGTAGCTCATCCGCCACCTAGGGAAACCTACCAAACCTGTGCATTTCTGAAAACTAGAGACCTAGGGGAATCCAAGATGGGCTGACTTGTGTGGCTCGGACCAGGTTCTGTTACCCAGAATCCTCTGCAAACCTCAAAATTTGGCTAAAAAAACATATGTTCGTAACATTTCTGTGGCAGAAAGTTCTGGAATCTGAGAGGAGCCACAAATTTCCTTCCACCCAGCGTTCCCCCACGTCTCCCGATAAAAATGATACCTCACTTGTGTGGGTAGGCCTAGCGCCCGCGACAGGAAACGCCCCAAAGCGCAACGTGGACACATCCAAATTTGTGAAGGAAAACAGAGGTGTTTTTTGCAAAGTGCCTACCTGTAGATTTTGGCTTGTAGCTCAGCCGCCACCTAGGGAAACCTACCCAACCTGTGCATTTCTGAAAACTAGAGACCTAGGGGAATCCAAGATGGGGTGACTTGTGTGGCTCGGACCAGGTTCTGTTACCCAGAATCCTTTGCAAACCTCAAAATTTGGCTAACAAAACACATGTTCCTCACATTTCTGTGGCAGAAAGTTCTGGAATCTGAGAGGAGCCACGAATTTCCTTCCACCCAGCATTCCCCCACGTCTCCCGATAAAAATGATACCTCACTTGTGTGGGTAGGCCTAGCGCCCGCGACAGGAAACGCCCCAAAGCGCAACGTGGACACATCCAAATTTGTGAAGGAAAACAGAGGTGTTTTT
Source organism: Pleurodeles waltl (assembly GCF_031143425.1). Lineage (NCBI taxonomy): Eukaryota > Metazoa > Chordata > Amphibia > Caudata > Salamandridae > Pleurodeles > Pleurodeles waltl. The sequence goes on from NW_027150027.1 coordinate 119,880, forward strand.
TGCAAAGTGCCTACCTGTAGATTTCGGCCTGTAGCTCATCCGCCACCTAGGGAAACCTACCAAACCTGTGCATTTCTGAAAACTAGAGACCTAGGGGAATCCAAGATGGGCTGACTTGTGTGGCTCGGACCAGGTTCTGTTACCCAGAATCCTCTGCAAACCTCAAAATTTGGCTAAAAAAACACATGTTCCTAACATTTCTGTGGCAGAAAGTTCTGGAATCTGAGAGGAGCCACAAATTTCCTTCCACCCAGCGTTCCCCCACGTCTCCCGATAAAAATTATACCTCACTTGTGTGGGTAGGCCTAGCGCCCGCGACAGGAAACGCCCCAAAGCGCAACGTGGACTCATCCAAATTTGTGAAGGAAAACAGAGGTGTTTTTTGCAAAGTGCCTACCTGTAGATTTTGGCTTGTAGCTCAGCCGCCACCTAGGGAAACCTACCAAACCTGTGCATTTCTGAAAACTAGAGACCTAGGGGAATCCAAGATGGGGTGACTTGTGTGGCTCGGACCAGGTTCTGTTACCCAGAATCCTTTGCAAAACTCAAAATTTGGCTAAAAATACACATGTTCCTCACATTTCTGTGGCAGAAAGTTCTGGAATCTGAGAGGAGCCACGAATTTCCTTCCACCCAGCGTTCCCCCATGTTTCCCGATAAAAATGATACCTCACTTGTGTGGGTAGGCCTAGCGCCCGCAACAGGAAACGCCCCAAAGCGCAACGTAGTCACAGCCAAATTTTTGAAGGAAAACAGAGGTGTTTTTTGCAAAGTGCCTACCTGTAGATTTTGGCCTGTAGCTCAGCCGCCACCTAGGGAAACCTACCAAACCTGTGCATTTCTGAAAACTAGAGACCTAGGGGAATCCAAGATGGGGTGACTTGTGTGGCTCGGACCAGGTTCTGTTACCCAGAATCCATTGCAAACCTCAAAATTTGGCTAAAAAAACACATGTTCCTCACATTTCTGTGGCAGAAAGATCTGGAACCTGAGAGGAGCCACAAATTTCCTTCCACCCAGCGTTCCCCCACGTCTCCCGATAAAAATGATACCTCACTTGTGTGGGTAGGCCTAGCGCCCGCGACAGGAAACGACCCAAAGCGCAACGTGGACACATCCAAATTTGTGAAGGAAAACAGAGGTGTTTTTTGCAAAGTGCCTACCTGTAGATTTTGGCTTGTAGCTCAGCCGCCACCTATGGAAACCTACCAAACCTGTGCATTTCTGAAAACTAGAGACCTAGGGGAATCCAAGATGGTGTGACTTGTGTGGCTCGGACCAGGTTCTGTTACCCAGAATCCTTTGCAAACCTCAAAATTTGGCTAAAAAAACACATGTTCCTCAAATTTCTGTGGCAGAAAGTTCTGGAATCTGAGAGGAGCCACGAATTTCCTTCCACCCAGCGTTCCCCCACGTCTCCCGATAAAAATGATACCTCACTTGTGTGGGTAGGCCTAGCGCCCGCAACAGGAAATGCCCCAAAGCGCAACGTAGACACAGCCAAATTTTTGAAGGAAAACAGAGGTGTTTTTTGCAAAGTGCCTACCTGTAGATTTTGGCCTGTAGCTCAGCCGTCACCTAGGGAAACCTACCAAACCTGTGCATTTCTGAAAACTAGAGACCTAGGGGAATCCAAGATGGGGTGACTTGTGTGGCTCGGACCAGGTTCTGTTACCCAGAATCCATTGCAAACCTCAAAATTTGGCTAAAAAAACCCATGTTCCTCACATTTCTGTGGCAGAAAGTTCTGGAATCTGAGAGGTGCCACAAATTTCCTTCCACCCAGCGTTCCCCCACGTCTCCCGATAAAAATGATACCTCACTTGTGTGGGTAGGCCTAGCGCCCGCGACAGGAAACGCCCCAAAGCGCAACGTGGACACATCCAAATTTGTGAAGTAAAACAGAGGTGTTTTTTGCAAAGTGCCTACCTGTAGGTTTTGGCTTGTAGCTCAGCCGCCACCTATGGAAACCTACCAAAGCTGTGCATTTCTGAAAACTAGAGACCTAGGGGAATCCAAGATGGGGTGACTTGTGTGGCTCGGACCAGGTTCTGTTACCCAGAATCCTTTGCAAACCTCAAAATTTGGCTAAAAAAACACATGTTCCTCACATTTCTGTGGCAGAAAGTTCTGGAATCTGAGAGGAGCCACAAATTTCCTTCCACCCAGCGTTCCCCCACGTCTCCTGATAAAAATGATACCTCACTTGTGTGGGTAGGCCTAGCGCCCGCGACAGGAAACGCCCCAAAGCGCAACGTGGACACATCCACATTTGTGAAGGAAAACAGAGGTGTTTTTTGCAAAGTGCCTACCTGTAGATTTTGGCTTGTAGCTCAGCCGCCACCTAGGGAAACCTACCAAACCTGTGCATTTCTGAAAACTAGAGACCTAGGGGAATCCAAGATGGGGTGACTTGTGTGGCTCGGTCCAGGTTCTGTTACCCAGAATTCTTTGCAAACCTCAAAATTTGGCTAAAAAAACACATGTTCCTCACATTTCTGTGGCAGAAAGTTCTGGAATCTGAGAGGAGCCACGAATTTCCTTCCACCCAGCGTTCCCCCACATCTCCAGATAAAAATGATACCTCACTTGTGTGGGTAGGCCTAGCGCCCGTGACAGGAAATGCCCCAAAGCGCAACGTGGACACAGCCACATTTTTGAAGGAAAACAGAGGTGTTTTTTGCAAAGTGCCTACCTGTAGATTTTGGCCTGTAGCTCAGCCGCCACCTAGGGAAACCTACCAAACCTGTGCATTTCTGAAAACTAGAGACCTAGGGGAATCCAAGATGGGGTGACTTGTGTGGCTCGGGCCAGGTTCTGTTACCCAGAATCCTTTGCAAACCTCAAAATTTGGCTAAAAAAACACATGTTCCTCACATTTCTGTGGCAGAAAGTTCTGGAATCTGAGAGGAGCCACGAATTTCCTTCCACCCAGCATTCCCCCATGTCTCCCGATAAAAATGATACCTCACTTGTGTGGGTAGGCCTAGCGCCCGTGACAGGAAATGCCCCAAAGCGCAACGTGGACACAGCCAAATTTTTGAAGGAAAACAGAGGTGTTTTTTGCAAAGTGCCTACCTGTAGATTTTGGCCTGTAGCTCAGCCGCCACCTAGGGAAACCTACCAAACCTGTGCATTTCTGAAAACTAGAGACCTAGGGGAATCCAAGATGGGGTGACTTGTGTGGCTCGGACCAGGTTCTGTAACCCAGAATCCTTTGCAAAACTCAAAATTTGGCTAAAAAAACACATGTTCCTCACATTTCTGTGGCAGAAAGTTCTGGAATCTGAGAGGAGCCACGAATTTCCTTCCACCCAGCGTTCCCCCACGTCTCCTGATAAAAATGATACCTCACTTGTGTGGGTAGGCCTAGCGCCCGCAACAGGAAACGCCCCAAAGCGCAACGTAGACACAGCCAAATTTTTGAAGGAAAACAGAGGTGTTTTTTGCAAAGTGCCTACCTGTAGATTTTGGCCTGTAGCTCAGCCGCCACCTAGGGAAACCTACCAAACCTGTGCATTTCTGAAAACTAGAGACCTAGGGGAATCCAAGATGGGATGACTTGTGTGGCTCGGACCAGGTTCTGTTACCCAGAATCCATTGCAAACCTCAAAATTTGGCTAAAAAAACACATGTTCCTCACATTTCTGTGGCAGAAAGTTCTGGAATCTGAGAGGAGCCATGAATTTCCTTCCACCCAGCGTTCCCCCACGTCTCCCGATAAAAATGATAGCTCACTTGTGTGGGTAGGCCTAGCGCCCGCGACAGGAAACGCCCCAAAGCGCAACGTGGACACATCCAAATTTGTGAAGGAAAACAGAGGTGTTTTTTGCAAAGTGCCTACCTGTAGATTTTGGCTTGTAGCTCAGCCGCCACCTAGGGAAACCTACCAAACCTGTGCATTTCTGAAAACTAGAGACCTAGCGGAATCCAAGATGGGGTGACTTGTGTGGCTCGGACCAGGTTCTGATACCCAGAATCCTTTGCAAAACTCAAAATTTGGCTAAAAAAACACATGTTCCTCACATTTCTGTGGCAGAAAGTTCTGGAATCTGAGAGGAGCCACGAATTTCCTTCCACCCAGCGTTCCCCCACGTCTCCCGATAAAAATGATACCTCACTTGTGTGGGTAGGCCTAGCGCCCGCAACAGGAAATGCCCCAAAGCGCAACGTAGACACAGCCAAATTTTTGAAGGAAAACAGAGGTGTTTTTTGCAAAGTGCCTACCTGTAGATTTTGGCCTGTAGCTCAGCCGCCACCTAGGGAAACCTACCAAACCTGTGCATTTCTGAAAACTAGAGACCTAGGGGAATCCAAGATGGGGTGACTTGTGTGGCTCGGACCAGGTTCTGTTACCCAGAATCCATTGCAAACCTCAAAATTTGGCTAAAAAAACACATGTTCCTCACATTTTTTGTGGCAGAAAGTTCTGGAATCTGAGAGGAGCCACAAATTTCCTTCCACCCAGCGTTCCCCCACGTCTCCCGATAAAAATGATACCTCACTTGTGTGGGTAGGCCTAGCGCCCGCGACAGGAAACGCCCCAAAGCACAACGTGGACACATCCAAATTTGTGAAGGAAAACAGAGGTGTTTTTTGCAAAGTGCCTACCTGTAGATTTTGGCTTGTAGCTCAGCCGCCACCTAGGGAAACCTACCAAACCTGTGCATTTCTGAAAACTAGAGACCTAGGGGAATCCAAGATGGGGTGACTTGTGTGGCTCGGTCCAGGTTCTGTTACCCAGAATTCTTTGCAAACCTCAAAATTTGGCTAAAAAAACACATGTTCCTCACATTTCTGTGGCAGAAAGTTCTGGAATCTGAGAGGAGCCACGAATTTCCTTCCACCCAGCGTTCCCCCACATCTCCAGATAAAAATGATACCTCACTTGTGTGGGTAGGCCTAGCGCCCGTGACAGGAAATGCCCCAAAGCGCAACGTGGACACAGCCACATTTTTGAAGGAAAACAGAGGTGTTTTTTGCAAAGTGCCTACCTGTAGATTTTGGCCTGTAGCTCAGCCGCCACCTAGGGAAACCTACCAAACCTGTGCATTTCTGAAAACTAGAGACCTAGGGGAATCCAAGATGGGGTGACTTGTGTGGCTCGGGCCAGGTTCTGTTACCCAGAATCCTTTGCAAACCTCAAAATTTGGCTAAAAAAACACATGTTCCTCACATTTCTGTGGCAGAAAGTTCTGGAATCTGAGAGGAGCCACGAATTTCCTTCCACCCAGCATTCCCCCATGTCTCCCGATAAAAATGATACCTCACTTGTGTGGGTAGGCCTAGCGCCCGTGACAGGAAATGCCCCAAAGCGCAACGTGGACACAGCCAAATTTTTGAAGGAAAACAGAGGTGTTTTTTGCAAAGTGCCTACCTGTATATTTTGGCCTGTAGCTCAGCCGCCACCTAGGGAAACCTACCAAACCTGTGCATTTCTGAAAACTAGAGACCTAGGGGAATCCAAGATGGGCTGACTTGTGTGGCTCGGACCAGGTTCTGTTACCCAGAATCCTCTGCAAACCTCAAAATTTGGCTAAAAAAACACATGTTCCTCACATTTCTGTGGCAGAAAGTTCTGGAATCTGAGAGGAGCCACGCATTTCCTTCCACCCAGCGTTCCCCCACGTATCCCGATAAAAATGATACCTCACTTGTGTGGGTAGGCCTAGCGCCCGTGACAGGAAATTCCCCAAAGCGCAACGTGGACACAGCCAAATCTTTGAAGGAAAACAGAGGTGTTTTTTGCAAAGTGCCTACCTGTAGATTTCGGCCTGTAGCTCATCCGCCACCTGGGGAAACCTACCAAACCTGTGCATTTCTGAAAACTAGAGACCTAGGGGAATCCAAGATGGGCTGACTTGTGTGGCTCGGACCAGGTTCTGTTACCCAGAATCCATTGCAAACCTCAAAATTTGGCTAAAAAAACACATGTTCCTCACATTTCTGTGGCAGAAAGTTCTGGAATCTGAGAGGAGCCATGAATTTCCTTACACCCAGCGTTCCCCCACGTCTCCCGATAAAAATGATACCTCACTTGTGTGGGTAGGCCTAGCGCCCGCGACAGGAAACGCCCAAAGCGCAACGTGGACACATCCAAATTTGTGAAGGAAAACAGAGGTGTTTTTTGCAAAGTGCCTACCTGTAGATTTTGGCTTGTAGCTCAGCCGCCACCTAGGGAAACCTACCAAACCTGTGCATTTCTGAAAACTAGAGACCTAGGGGAATCCAAGATGGGGTGACTTGTGTGGCTCGGACCAGGTTCTGATACCCAGAATCCTTTGCAAAACTCAAAATTTGGCTAAAAAAACACATGTTCCTCACATTTCTGTGGCAGAAAGTTCTGGAATCTGAGAGGAGCCACGAATTTCCTTCCACCCAGCGTTCCCCCACGTCTCCCGATAAAAATGATACCTCACTTGTGTGGGTAGGCCTAGCGCCCGCAGCAGGAAATGCCCCAAAGCACAACGTAGACACAGCCAAATTTTTGAAGGAAAACAGAGGTGTTTTTTGCAAAGTGCCTACCTGTAGATTTTGGCCTGTAGCTCAGCCGCCACCTAGGGAAACCTACCAAACCTGTGCATTTCTGAAAACTAGAGACCTAGGGGAATCCAAGATGGGGTGACTTGTGTGGCTCGGACCAGGTTCTGTTACCCAGAATCCATTGCAAACCTCAAAATTTGACTAAAAAAACACATGTTCCTCACATTTCTGTGGCAGAAAGTTCTGGAATCTGAGAGGAGCCACAAATTTCCTTCCACCCAGCGTTCCCCCACGTCTCCCGATAAAAATGATACCTCACTTGTGTGGGTAGGCCTAGCGCCCGCGACAGGAAACGCCCCAAAGCGCAACGTGGACACATCCAAATTTGTGAAGGAAAACAGAGGTGTTTTTTGCAAAGTGCCTACCTGTAGATTTTGGCTTGTAGCTCAGCCGCCACCTATGGAAACCTACCAAACCTGTGCATTTCTGAAAACTAGAGACCTAGGGGAATCCAAGATGGGGTGACTTGTGTGGCTCGGACCAGGTTCTGTTACCCAGAATCCATTGCAAACCTCAAAATTTGGCTAAAAAAACACATGTTCCTCACATTTCTGTGGCAGAAAGTTCTGGAATCTGAGAGGAGCCACAAATTTCCTTCCACCCAGCATTTCCCCACGTCTCCTGATAAAAATGATACCTCACTTGTGTGGGTAGGCCTAGCGCCCGTGACAGGAAATGCCCCAAAGCGCAACGTGGACACAGCCAAATTTTTGAAGGAAAACAGAGGTGTTTTTTGCAAAGTGCCTACCTGTAGATTTTGGCCTGTAGCTCAGCCGCCACCTAGGGAAACCTACCAAACCTGTGCATTTCTGAAAACTAGAGACCTAGGGGAATCCAAGATGGGGTGACTTGTGTGGCTCGGGCCAGGTTCTGTTACCCAGAATCCTTTGCAAACCTCAAAATTTGGCTAAAAAAACACATGTTCCTCACATTTCTGTGGCAGAAAGTTCTGGAATCTGAGAGGAGCCACGAATTTCCTTCCACCCAGCATTCCCCCATGTCTCCCGATAAAAATGATACCTCACTTGTGTGGGTAAGCCTAGCGCCCGTGACAGGAAATTCCCCAAAGCGCAACGTGGACACAGCCAAATTTTTGAAGGAAAACAGAGGTGTTTTTTGTAAAGTGCCTACCTGTAGATTTCGGCCTGTAGCTCATCCGCCACCTAGGGAAACCTACCAAACCTGTGCATTTCTGAAAACTAGAGACCTAGGGGAATCCAAGATGGGCTGACTTGTGTGGCTCGGACCAGGTTCTGTTACCCAGAATCCTCTGCAAACCTCAAAATTTGGCTAAAAAAACATATGTTCGTAACATTTCTGTGGCAGAAAGTTCTGGAATCTGAGAGGAGCCACAAATTTCTTTCCACCCAGCGTTCCCCCACGTCTCCCGATAAAAATGATACCTCACTTGTGTGGGTAGGCCTAGCGCCCGCGACAGGAAACGCCCCAAAGCGCAACGTGGACACATCCAAATTTGTGAAGGAAAACAGAGGTGTTTTTTGCAAAGTGCCTACCTGTAGATTTTGGCTTGTAGCTCAGCCGCCACCTATGGAAACCTACCAAACCTGTGCATTTCTGAAATCTAGAGACCTAGGGGAATTCAAGATGGTGTGACTTGTGTGGCTCGGACCAGGTTCTGTTACCCAGAATCCTTTGCAAACCTCAAAATTTGGCTAAAAAAACACATGTTCCTCACATTTCTGTGGCAGAAAGTTCTGGAATCTGAGAGGAGCCACAAATTTCCTTCCACCCAGCGTTCCCCCACGTCTCCCGATAAAAATGATACCTCACTTGTGTGGGTAGGCCTAGCGCCCGCGACAGAAAACGCCCCAAAGCGCAACGTGGACACATCCAAATTTGTGAATGAAAACAGAGGTGTTTTTTGCAAAGTGCCTACCTGTAGATTTTGGCTTGTAGCTCAGCCGCCACCTATGGAAACCTACCAAACCTGTGCATTTCTGAAAACTAGAGACCTAGGGGAATTCAAGATGGTGTGACTTGTGTGGCTCGGACCAGGTTCTGTTACCCAGAATCCTTTGCAAACCTCAAAATTTGGCTAAAAAAACACATGTTCCTCACATTTCTGTGGCAGAAAGTTCTGGAATCTGAGAGGAGCCACAAATTTCCTTCCACCCAGCGTTCCCCCACGTCTCCTGATAAAAATGATACCTCACTTGTGTGGGTAGGCCTAGCGCCCGCGACAGGAAACGCCCCAAAGCGCAACGTGGACGCAGCCAAATTTGTGAAGGAAAACAGAGGTGTTTTTTGCAAAGTGCCTACCTGTAGATTTTGGCCTGTAGCTCAGCCGCCACCTAGGGAAACCTACCAAACCTGTGCATTTCTGAAAACTAGAGACCTAGGGGAATCAAAGATGGGGTGACTTGTGTGGCTCGGACCAGGTTCTGTTACCCAGAATCGTTTGCAAACCTCAAAATTTGGCTAAAAAAACACATGTTCCTCACATTTCTGTGGCAGAAAGTTCTGGAATCTGAGAGGAGCCACAAATTTCCTTCCACCCAGCGTTCCCCCACGTCTCCCGATAAAAATGATACCTCACTTGTGTGGGTAGGCCTAGCGCCCGCGACAGAAAACGCCCCAAAGCGCAACGTGGACACATCCAAATTTGTGAAGGAAAACAGAGGTGTTTTTTGCAAAGTGCCTACCTGTAGATTTTGGCCTGTAGCTCAGCCGCCACCTAGGGAAACCTACCAAACCTGTGCATTTCTGAAAACTAGAGACCTAGGGGAATCCAAGATGGGGTGACTTGTGTGGCTCAGACCAGGTTCTGTTACCCAGAATCCTTTGCAAACCTCAAAAATTGGCTAAAAAAAAACATGTTCCTCACATTTCTGTGGCAGAAAGTTCTGGAATCTGAGAGGAGCCACGAATTTCCTTCCACCCAGCGTTCCCCCACGTCTCCCGATAAAAATAATACCTCACTTGTGTGGGTAGGCCTAGCGCCTGTGACAGGAAATGCCCCAAAGCGCAACGTGGACACAGCCAAATTTTTGATGGAAAACAGTGGTGTTTTTTGCAAAGTGCCTACCTGTAGATTTTGGCCTGTAGCTCAGCCGCCACCTAGGGAAACCTACCAAACCTGTGCATTTCTGAAAACTAGAGACCTAGGGGAATCCAAGATGGGGTGACTTGTGTGGCTCGGACCAGGTTCTGTTACCCAGAATCCTTTGCAAACCTCAAAATTTGGCTAAAAAAACACATGTTCCTCACATTTCTGTGGCAGAAAGTTCTGGAATCTGAGAGGAGCCACGAATTTCCTTCCACCCAGCGTTCCCCCACGTCTCCCGATAAAAATGATTCCTCACTTGTGTGCGTAGGCCTAGCGCCCGTGACAGGAAATGCCCCAAAGAGCAAAGTGGACACAGCCAAATTTTTGAAGGAAAACAGAGGTGTTTTTTGCAAAGTGCCTACCTGTAGATTTTGGCCTGTAGCTCAGCCGCCACCTAGGGAAACCTACCAAACCTGTGCATTTCTGAAAACTAGAGACCTAGGGGAATGCAAGATGGGGTGAGTGGTGTGGCTCGGACCAGGTTCTGTTACCCAGAATCCTTTGCAAACCTCAAAATTTGGCTAAAAAAACACATGTGCCTCATATTTCTGTGGCAGAAAGTTCTGGAATCTGAGAGGAGCCACGAATTTCCTTCCACCCAGCGTTCCCCCAAGTCTCCCGATAAAAATGATACCTCACTTGTGTGGGTAGGCCTAGCGCCCGCGACAGGAAACGCCCCAAAGCGCAACGTGGACACATCCAAATTTGTGAAGGAAAACAGAGGTGTTTTTTGCAAAGTGCCTACCTGTAGATTTTGGATTGTAGCTCAGCCGCCACCTAGGGAAACCAATCAAACCTGTGCATTTCTGAAAACTAGAGACCTAGGGGAATCCAAGATGGGGTGACTTGTGTGGCTCGGACCAGGTTCTGTTACCCAGAATCCTTTGCAAACCTCAAAATTTGGCTAAAAAAACACATGTTCCTCACATTTCTGTGGCAGAAAGTTCTGGAATCTGAGAGGAGCCACGAATTTCCTTCCACCCAGCGTTCCCCCTCGTCTCCCGATAAAAATGATACCTCACTTGTGTGGGTAGGCCTAGCGCCCGCAACAGGAAACGCCCCAAAGCGCAACGTAGACACAGCCAAATTTTTGAAGGAAAACAGAGGTGTTTTTTGCAAAGTGCCTACCTGTAGATTTTGGCCTGTAGCTCAGCCGCCACCTAGGGAAACCTACCAAACCTGTGCATTTCTGAAAACTAGAGACCTAGGGGAATCCAAGATGGGATGACTTGTGTGGCTCGGACCAGGTTCTGTTACCCAGAATCCATTGCAAACCTCAAAATTTGGCTAAAAAAACACATGTTCCTCACATTTCTGTGGCAGAAAGTTCTGGAATCTGAGAGGAGCCACAAATTTCCTTCCACCCAGCGTTCCCCCACGTCTCCCGATAAAAATGATACCTCACTTGTGTGGGTAGGCCTAGCGCCCGCGACAGGAAACGCCCCAAAGCGCAACGTGGACACATCCAAATTTGTGAAGGAAAACAGAGGTGTTTTTTGCAAAGTGCCTACCTGTAGATTTTGGCTTGTAGCTCAGCCGCCACCTATGGAAACCTACCAAACCTGTGCATTTCTGAAAACTAGAGACCTAGGGGAATCCAAGATGGGGTGACTTGTGTGGCTCGGACCAGGTTCTGTTACCCAGAATCCATTGCAAACCTCAAAATTTGGCTAAAAAAACACATGTTCCTCACATTTCTGTGGCAGAAAGTTCTGGAATCTGAGAGGAGCCACAAATTTCCTTCCACCCAGCATTTCCCCACGTCTCCTGATAAAAATGATACCTCACTTGTGTGGGTAGGCCTAGCGCCCGCGACAGGAAACGCCCCAAAGCGCAACGTGGACACAGCCAAATTTGTGAAGGAAAACAGAGGTGTTTTTTGCAAAGTGCCTACCTGTAGATTTTGGCTTGTAGCTCAGCCGCCACCTAGGGAAACCTACCAAACCTGTGCATTTCTGAAAACTAGAGACCTAGGGGAATCCAAGATGGGGTGACTTGTGTGGCTCGGACCAGGTTCTGTTACCCAGAATCCTTTGCAAACCTCAAAATTTGGCTAAAAAAACACATGTTCCTCACATTTCTGTGGCAGAAAGTTCTGGAATCTGAGAGGAGCCACGAATTTCCTTCCACCCAGCATTCCCCCACATCTCCAGATAAAAATGATACCTCACTTGTGTGGGTAGGCCTAGCGCCCGTGACAGGAAATGCCCCAAAGCGCAACGTGGACACAGCCAAATTTTTGAAGGAAAACAGAGGTGTTTTTTGCAAAGTGCCTACCTGTAGATTTTGGCCTGTAGCTCAGCCGCCACCTAGGGAAACCTACCAAACCTGTGCATTTCTGAAAACTAGAGACCTAGGGGAATCCAAGATGGGGTGACTTGTGTGGCTCGGGCCAGGTTCTGTTACCCAGAATCCTTTGCAAACCTCAAAATTTGGCTAAAAAAACACATGTTCCTCACATTTCTGTGGCAGAAAGTTCTGGAATCTGAGAGGAGCCACGAATTTCCTTCCACCCAGCATTCCCCCATGTCTCCCGATAAAAATGATACCTCACTTGTGTGGGTAAGCCTAGCGCCCGTGACAGGAAATTCCCCAAAGCGCAACGTGGACACAGCCAAATTTTTGAAGGAAAACAGAGGTGTTTTTTGTAAAGTGCCTACCTGTAGATTTCGGCCTGTAGCTCATCCGCCACCTAGGGAAACCTACCAAACCTGTGCATTTCTGAAAACTAGAGACCTAGGGGAATCCAAGATGGGCTGACTTGTGTGGCTCGGACCAGGTTCTGTTACCCAAAATCCTCTGCAAACCTCAAAATTTGGCTAAAAAAACATATGTTCGTAACATTTCTGTGGCAGAAAGTTCTGGAATCTGAGAGGAGCCACAAATTTCCTTCCACCCAGCGTTCCCCCACGTCTCCCGATAAAAATGATACCTCACTTGTGTGGGTAGGCCTAGCGCCCGCGACAGGAAACGCCCCAAAGCGCAACGTGGACACATCCAAATTTGTGAAGGAAAACAGAGGTGTTTTTTGCAAAGTGCCTACCTGTAGATTTTGGCTTGTAGCTCAGCCGCCACCTAGGGAAACCTACCCAACCTGTGCATTTCTGAAAACTAGAGACCTAGGGGAATCCAAGATGGGGTGACTTGTGTGGCTCGGACCAGGTTCTGTTACCCAGAATCCTTTGCAAACCTCAAAATTTGGCTAACAAAACACATGTTCCTCACATTTCTGTGGCAGAAAGTTCTGGAATCTGAGAGGAGCCACGAATTTCCTTCCACCCAGCATTCCCCCACGTCTCCCGATAAAAATGATACCTCACTTGTGTGGGTAGGCCTAGCGCCCGCGACAGGAAACGCCCCAAAGCGCAACGTGGACACATCCAAATTTGTGAAGGAAAACAGAGGTGTTTTTTGCAAAGTGCCTACCTGTAGATTTCGGCCTGTAGCTCATCCGCCACCTAGGGAAACCTACCAAACCTGTGCATTTCTGAAAACTAGAGACCTAGGGGAATCCAAGATGGGCTGACTTGTGTGGCTCGGACCAGGTTCTGTTACCCAGAATCCTCTGCAAACCTCAAAATTTGGCTAAAAAAACACATGTTCCTAACATTTCTGTGGCAGAAAGTTCTGGAATCTGAGAGGAGCCACGAATTTCCTTCCACCCAGCGTTCCCCCATGTTTCCCGATAAAAATTATACCTCACTTGTGTGGGTAGGCCTAGCGCCCGCAACAGGAAACGCCCCAAAGCGCAACGTAGTCACAGCCAAATTTTTGAAGGAAAACAGAGGTGTTTTTTGCAAAGTGCCTACCTGTAGATTTTGGAATGTAGCTCAGCCGCCACCTAGGGAAACCTACCAAACCTGTGCATTTCTGAAAACTAGAGACCTAGGGGAATCCAAGATGGGGTGACTTGTGTGGCTCGGACCAGGTTCTGTTACCCAGAATCCATTGCAAACCTCAAAATTTGGCTAAAAAAACACATGTTCCTCACATTTCTGTGGCAGAAAGATCTGGAACCTGAGAGGAGCCACAAATTTCCTTCCACCCAGCGTTCCCCCACGTCTCCCGATAAAAATGATACCTCACTTGTGTGGGTAGGCCTAGCGCCCGCGACAGGAAACGACCCAAAGCGCAACGTAGACACAGCCAAATTTTTGAAGGAAAACAGAGGTGTTTTTTGCAAAGTGCCTACCTGTAGATTTTGGCCTGTAGCTCAGCCGTCACCTAGGGAAACCTACCAAACCTGTGCATTTCTGAAAACTAGAGACCTAGGGGAATCCAAGATGGGGTGACTTGTGTGGCTCGGACCAGGTTCTGTTACCCAGAATCCATTGCAAACCTCAAAATTTGGCTAAAAAAACCCATGTTCCTCACATTTCTGTGGCAGAAAGTTCTGGAATCTGAGAGGTGCCACAAATTTCCTTCCACCCAGCGTTCCCCCACGTCTCCCGATAAAAATGATACCTCACTTGTGTGGGTAGGCCTAGCGCCCGCGACAGGAAACGCCCCAAAGCGCAACGTAGTCACAGCCAAATTTTTGAAGGAAAACAGAGGTGTTTTTTGCAAAGTGCCTACCTGTAGATTTTGGCCTGTAGCTCAGCCGCCACCTAGGGAAACCTACCAAACCTGTGCATTTCTGAAAACTAGAGACCTAGGGGAATCCAAGATGGGATGACTTGTGTGGCTCGGACCAGGTTCTGTTACCCAGAATCCATTGCAAACCTCAAAATTTGGCTAAAAAAACACATGTTCCTCACATTTCTGTGGCAGAAAGTTCTGGAATCTGAGAGGAGCCACAAATTTCCTTCCACCCAGCGTTCCCCCACGTCTCCCGATAAAAATGATACCTCACTTGTGTGGGTAGGCCTAGCGCCCGCGACAGGAAACGCCCCAAAGCGCAACGTGGACACATCCAAATTTGTGAAGGAAAACAGAGGTGTTTTTTGCAAAGTGCCTACCTGTAGATTTTGGCTTGTAGCTCAGCCGCCACCTATGGAAACCTACCAAACCTGTGCATTTCTGAAAACTAGAGACCTAGGGGAATCCAAGATGGGGTGACTTGTGTGGCTCGGACCAGGTTCTGTTACCCAGAATCCATTGCAAACCTCAAAATTTGGCTAAAAAAACACATGTTCCTCACATTTCTGTGGCAGAAAGTTCTGGAATCTGAGAGGAGCCACAAATTTCCTTCCACCCAGCATTTCCCCACGTCTCCTGATAAAAATGATACCTCACTTGTGTGGGTAGGCCTAGCGCCCGCGACAGGAAACGCCCCAAAGCGCAACGTGGACACAGCCAAATTTGTGAAGGAAAACAGAGGTGTTTTTTGCAAAGTGCCTACCTGTAGATTTTGGCTTGTAGCTCAGCCGCCACCTAGGGAAACCTACCAAACCTGTGCATTTCTGAAAACTAGAGACCTAGGGGAATCCAAGATGGGGTGACTTGTGTGGCTCGGACCAGGTTCTGTTACCCAGAATCCTTTGCAAACCTCAAAATTTGGCTAAAAAAACACATGTTCCTCACATTTCTGTGGCAGAAAGTTCTGGAATCTGAGAGGAGCCACGAATTTCCTTCCACCCAGCATTCCCCCACATCTCCAGATAAAAATGATACCTCACTTGTGTGGGTAGGCCTAGCGCCCGTGACAGGAAATGCCCCAAAGCGCAACGTGGACACAGCCAAATTTTTGAAGGAAAACAGAGGTGTTTTTTGCAAAGTGCCTACCTGTAGATTTTGGCCTGTAGCTCAGCCGCCACCTAGGGAAACCTACCAAACCTGTGCATTTCTGAAAACTAGAGACCTAGGGGAATCCAAGATGGGGTGACTTGTGTGGCTCGGGCCAGGTTCTGTTACCCAGAATCCTTTGCAAACCTCAAAATTTGGCTAAAAAAACACATGTTCCTCACATTTCTGTGGCAGAAAGTTCTGGAATCTGAGAGGAGCCACGAATTTCCTTCCACCCAGCATTCCCCCATGTCTCCCGATAAAAATGATACCTCACTTGTGTGGGTAAGCCTAGCGCCCGTGACAGGAAATTCCCCAAAGCGCAACGTGGACACAGCCAAATTTTTGAAGGAAAACAGAGGTGTTTTTTGTAAAGTGCCTACCTGTAGATTTCGGCCTGTAGCTCATCCGCCACCTAGGGAAACCTACCAAACCTGTGCATTTCTGAAAACTAGAGACCTAGGGGAATCCAAGATGGGCTGACTTGTGTGGCTCGGACCAGGTTCTGTTACCCAGAATCCTCTGCAAACCTCAAAATTTGGCTAAAAAAACATATGTTCGTAACATTTCTGTGGCAGAAAGTTCTGGAATCTGAGAGGAGCCACAAATTTCCTTCCACCCAGCGTTCCCCCACGTCTCCCGATAAAAATGATACCTCACTTGTGTGGGTAGGCCTAGCGCCCGCGACAGGAAACGCCCCAAAGCGCAACGTGGACACATCCAAATTTGTGAAGGAAAACAGAGGTGTTTTTTGCAAAGTGCCTACCTGTAGATTTTGGCTTGTAGCTCAGCCGCCACCTAGGGAAACCTACCCAACCTGTGCATTTCTGAAAACTAGAGACCTAGGGGAATCCAAGATGGGGTGACTTGTGTGGCTCGGACCAGGTTCTGTTACCCAGAATCCTTTGCAAACCTCAAAATTTGGCTAACAAAACACATGTTCCTCACATTTCTGTGGCAGAAAGTTCTGGAATCTGAGAGGAGCCACGAATTTCCTTCCACCCAGCATTCCCCCACGTCTCCCGATAAAAATGATACCTCACTTGTGTGGGTAGGCCTAGCGCCCGCGACAGGAAACGCCCCAAAGCGCAACGTGGACACATCCAAATTTGTGAAGGAAAACAGAGGTGTTTTTTGCAAAGTGCCTACCTGTAGATTTCGGCCTGCAGCTCATCCGCCACCTAGGGAAACCTACCAAACCTGTGCATTTCTGAAAACTAGAGACCTAGGGGAATCCAAGATGGGCTGACTTGTGTGGCTCGGACCAGGTTCTGTTACCCAGAATCCTCTGCAAACCTCAAAATTTGGCTAAAAAAACACATGTTCCTAACATTTCTGTGGCAGAAAGTTCTGGAATCTGAGAGGAGCCACGAATTTCCTTCCACCCAGCGTTCCCCCATGTTTCCCGATAAAAATTATACCTCACTTGTGTGGGTAGGCCTAGCGCCCGCAACAGGAAACGCCCCAAAGCGCAACGTAGTCACAGCCAAATTTTTGAAGGAAAACAGAGGTGTTTTTTGTAAAGTGCCTACCTGTAGATTTTGGAATGTAGCTCAGCCGCCACCTAGGGAAACCTACCAAACCTGTGCATTTCTGAAAACTAGAGACCTAGGGGAATCCAAGATGGGGTGACTTGTGTGGCTCGGACCAGGTTCTGTTACCCAGAATCCATTGCAAACCTCAAAATTTGGCTAAAAAAACACATGTTCCTCACATTTCTGTGGCAGAAAGATCTGGAACCTGAGAGGAGCCACAAATTTCCTTCCACCCAGCGTTCCCCCACGTCTCCCGATAAAAATGATACCTCACTTGTGTGGGTAGGCCTAGCGCCCGCGACAGGAAACGACCCAAAGCGCAACGTAGACACAGCCAAATTTTTGAAGGAAAACAGAGGTGTTTTTTGCAAAGTGCCTACCTGTAGATTTTGGCCTGTAGCTCAGCCGTCACCTAGGGAAACCTACCAAACCTGTGCATTTCTGAAAACTAGAGACCTAGGGGAATCCAAGATGGGGTGACTTGTGTGGCTCGGACCAGGTTCTGTTACCCAGAATCCATTGCAAACCTCAAAATTTGGCTAAAAAAACCCATGTTCCTCACATTTCTGTGGCAGAAAGTTCTGGAATCTGAGAGGTGCCACAAATTTCCTTCCACCCAGCGTTCCCCCACGTCTCCCGATAAAAATGATACCTCACTTGTGTGGGTAGGCCTAGCGCCCGCGACAGGAAACGCCCCAAAGCGCAACGTGGACACATCCAAATTTGTGAAGGAAAACAGAGGTGTTTTTTGCAAAGTGCCTACCTGTAGGTTTTGGCTTGTAGCTCAGCCGTCACCTATGGAAACCTACCAAAGCTGTGCATTTCTGAAAACTAGAGACCTAGGGGAATCCAAGATGGGGTGACTTGTGTGGCTCGGACCAGGTTCTGTTACCCAGAATCCTTTGCAAACCTCAAAATTTGGCTAAAAAAACACATGTTCCTCACATTTCTGTGGCAGAAAGTTCTGGAATCTGAGAGGAGCCACAAATTTCCTTCCACCCAGCGTTCCCCCACGTCTCCTGATAAAAATGATACCTCACTTGTGTGGGTAGGCCTAGCGCCCGCGACAGGAAACGCCCCAAAGCGCAACGTGGACACATCCAAATTTGTGAAGGAAAACAGAGGTGTTTTTTGCAAAGTGCCTACCTGTAGATTTTGGCTTGTAGCTCAGCCGCCACCTAGGGAAACCTACCAAACCTGTGCATTTCTGAAAACTAGAGACCTAGGGGAATCCAAGATGGGGTGACTTGTGTGGCTCGGTCCAGGTTCTGTTACCCAGAATTCTTTGCAAACCTCAAAATTTGGCTAAAAAAACACATGTTCCTCACATTTCTGTGGCAGAAAGTTCTGGAATCTGAGAGGAGCCACGAATTTCCTTCCACCCAGCGTTCCCCCACATCTCCAGATAAAAATGATACCTCACTTGTGTGGGTAGGCCTAGCGCCCGTGACAGGAAATGCCCCAAAGCGCAACGTGGACACAGCCAAATTTTTGAAGGAAAACAGAGGTGTTTTTTGCAAAGTGCCTACCTGTAGATTTTGGCCTGTAGCTCAGCCGCCACCTAGGGAAACCTACCAAACCTGTGCATTTCTGAAAACTAGAGACCTAGGGGAATCCAAGATGGGGTGACTTGTGTGGCTCGGGCCAGGTTCTGTTACCCAGAATCCTTTGCAAACCTCAAAATTTGGCTAAAAAAAACACATGTTCCTCACATTTCTGTGGCAGAAAGTTCTGGAATCTGAGAGGAGCCACGAATTTCCTTCCACCCAGCATTCCCCCATGTCTCCCGATAAAAATGATACCTCACTTGTGTGGGTAGGCCTAGCGCCCGTGACAGGAAATGCCCCAAAGCGCAACGTGGACACAGCCAAATTTTTGAAGTAAAACAGAGGTGTTTTTTGCAAAGTGCCTACCTGTAGATTTTGGCCTGTAGCTCAGCCGCCACCTAGGGAAACCTACCAAACCTGTGCATTTCTGAAAACTAGAGACCTAGGGGAATCCAAGATGGGCTGACTTGTGTGGCTCGGACCAGGTTCTGTTACCCAGAATCCTCTGCAAACCTCAAAATTTGGCTAAAAAAACACATGTTCCTCACATTTCTGTGGCAGAAAGTTCTGGAATCTGAGAGGAGCCACGCATTTCCTTCCACCCAGCGTTCCCCCACGTCTCCCGATAAAAATGATACCTCACGTGTGTGGGTAGGCCTAGCGCCCGTGACAGGAAATTCCCCAAAGCGCAACGTGGACACAGCCAAATCTTTGAAGGAAAACAGAGGTGTTTTTTGCAAAGTGCCTACCTGTAGATTTCGGCCTGTAGCTCATCCGCCACCTGGGGAAACCTACCAAACCTGTGCATTTCTGAAAACTAGAGACCTAGGGGAATCCAAGATGGGCTGACTTGTGTGGCTCGGACCAGGTTCTGTTACCCAGAATCCTCTGCAAACCTCAAAATTTGGCTAAAAAAACACATGTTCCTAACATTTCTGTGGCAGAAAGTTCTGGAATCTGAGAGGAGCCACAAATTTCCTTCCACCCAGCGTTCCCCCACGTCTCCCGATAAAAATGATACCTCACTTGTGTGGGTAGGCCTAGCGCCCGCGACAGGAAACGCCCCAAAGCGCAACGTGGACACATCCAAATTTGTGAAGGAAAACAGAGGTGTTTTTTGCAAAGTGCCTACCTGTAGATTTTGGATTGTAGCTCAGCTGCCACCTAGGGAAACCTATCAAACCTGTGCATTTCTGAAAACTAGAGACCTAGGGGAATCCAAGATGGGGTGACTTGTGTGGCTCGGACCAGGTTCTGTTACCCAGAATCCTTTGCAAACCTCAAAATTTGGCTAAAAAAACACATGTTCCTCACATTTCTGTGGCAGAAAGTTCTGGAATCTGAGAGGAGCCACGAATTTCCTTCCACCCAGCGTTCCCCCACGTCTCCCGATAAAAATGATACCTCACTTGTGTGGGTAGGCCTAGCGCCCGCAACAGGAAACGCCCCAAAGCGCAACGTAGACACAGCCAAATTTTTGAAGGAAAACAGAGGTGTTTTTTGCAAAGTGCCTACCTGTAGATTTCGGCCTGTAGCTCATCCGCCACCTGGGGAAACCTACCAAACCTGTGCATTTCTGAAAACTAGAGACCTAGGGGAATCCAAGATGGGCTGACTTGTGTGGCTCGGACCAGGTTCTGTTACCCAGAATCCTCTGCAAACCTCAAAATTTGGCTAAAAAAACACATGTTCCTAACATTTCTGTGGCAGAAAGTTCTGGAATCTGAGAGGAGCCACAAATTTCCTTCCACCCAGCGTTCCCCCACGTCTCCCGATAAAAATGATACCTCACTTGTGTGGGTAGGCCTAGCGCCCGCGACAGGAAACGCCCCAAAGCGCAACGTGGACACATCCAAATTTGTGAAGGAAAACAGAGGTGTTTTTTGCAAAGTGCCTACCTGTAGATTTTGGATTGTAGCTCAGCTGCCACCTAGGGAAACCTATCAAACCTGTGCATTTCTGAAAACTAGAGACCTAGGGGAATCCAAGATGGGGTGACTTGTGTGGCTCGGACCAGGTTCTGTTACCCAGAATCCTTTGCAAACCTCAAAATTTGGCTAAAAAAAACACATGTTCCTCACATTTCTGTGGCAGAAAGTTCTGGAATCTGAGAGGAGCCACGAATTTCCTTCCACCCAGCGTTCCCCCACGTCTCCCGATAAAAATGATACCTCACTTGTGTGGGTAGGCCTAGCGCCCGCAACAGGAAACGCCCCAAAGCGCAACGTAGACACAGCCAAATTTTTGAAGGAAAACAGAGGTGTTTTTTGCAAAGTGCCTACCTGTAGATTTTGGCCTGTAGCTCAGCCGCCACCTAGGGAAACCTACCAAACCTGTGCATTTCTGAAAACTAGAGACCTAGGGGAATCCAAGATGGGATGACTTGTGTGGCTCGGACCAGATTCTGTTACCCAGAATCCATTGCAAACCTCAAAATTTGGCTAAAAAAACACATGTTCCTCACATTTCTGTGGCAGAAAGTTCTGGAATCTGAGAGGAGCCATGAATTTCCTTACACCCAGCGTTCCCCCACGTCTCCCGATAAAAATGATACCTCACTTGTGTGGGTAGGCCTAGCGCCCGCGACAGGAAACGCCCAAAGCGCAACGTGGACACATCCAAATTTGTGAAGGAAAACAGAGGTGTTTTTTGCAAAGTGCCTACCTGTAGATTTTGGCTTGTAGCTCAGCCGCCACCTAGGGAAACCTACCAAACCTGTGCATTTCTGAAAACTAGAGACCTAGGGGAATCCAAGATGGGGTGACTTGTGTGGCTCGGACCAGGTTCTGATACCCAGAATCCTTTGCAAAACTCAAAATTTGGCTAAAAAAACACATGTTCCTCACATTTCTGTGGCAGAAAGTTCTGGAATCTGAGAGGAGCCACGAATTTCCTTCCACCCAGCGTTCCCCCACGTCTCCCGATAAAAATGATACCTCACTTGTGTGGGTAGGCCTAGCGCCCGCAGCAGGAAATGCCCCAAAGCGCAACGTAGACACAGCCAAATTTTTGAAGGAAAACAGAGGTGTTTTTTGCAAAGTGCCTACCTGTAGATTTTGGCCTGTAGCTCAGCCGCCACCTAGGGAAACCTACCAAACCTGTGCATTTCTGAAAACTAGAGACCTAGGGGAATCCAAGATGGGGTGACTTGTGTGGCTCGGACCAGGTTCTGTTACCCAGAATCCATTGCAAACCTCAA
Source organism: Pleurodeles waltl (assembly GCF_031143425.1). Lineage (NCBI taxonomy): Eukaryota > Metazoa > Chordata > Amphibia > Caudata > Salamandridae > Pleurodeles > Pleurodeles waltl. Next base: position 141,495 of record NW_027150027.1, read on the forward strand.
AATTTGACTAAAAAAACACATGTTCCTCACATTTCTGTGGCAGAAAGTTCTGGAATCTGAGAGGAGCCACAAATTTCCTTCCACCCAGCGTTCCCCCACGTCTCCCGATAAAAATGATACCTCACTTGTGTGGGTAGGCCTAGCGCCCGCGACAGGAAACGCCCCAAAGCGCAACTTGGACACATCCAAATTTGTGAAGGAAAACAGAGGTGTTTTTTGCAAAGTGCCTACCTGTAGATTTTGGCTTGTAGCTCAGCCGCCACCTATGGAAACCTACCAAACCTGTGCATTTCTGAAAACTAGAGACCTAGGGGAATCCAAGATGGGGTGACTTGTGTGGCTCGGACCAGGTTCTGTTACCCAGAATCCATTGCAAACCTCAAAATTTGGCTAAAAAAACACATGTTCCTCACATTTCTGTGGCAGAAAGTTCTGGAATCTGAGAGGAGCCACAAATTTCCTTCCACCCAGCATTTCCCCACGTCTCCTGATAAAAATGATACCTCACTTGTGTGGGTAGGCCTAGCGCCCGCGACAGGAAACGCCCCAAAGCGCAACGTGGACACAGCCAAATTTGTGAAGGAAAACAGAGGTGTTTTTTGCAAAGTGCCTACCTGTAGATTTTGGCTTGTAGCTCAGCCGCCACCTAGGGAAACCTACCAAACCTGTGCATTTCTGAAAACTAGAGACCTAGGGGAATCCAAGAAGGGGTGACTTGTGTGGCTCGGACCAGGTTCTGTTACCCAGAATCCTTTGCAAACCTCAAAATTTGGCTAAAAAAACACATGTTCCTCACATTTCTGTGGCAGAAAGTTCTGGAATCTGAGAGGAGCCACGAATTTCCTTCCACCCAGCATTCCCCCACATCACCAGATAAAAATGATACCTCACTTGTGTGGGTAGGCCTAGCGCCCGTGACAGGAAATGCCCCAAAGCGCAACGTGGACACAGCCAAATTTTTGAAGGAAAACAGAGGTGTTTTTTGCAAAGTGCCTACCTGTAGATTTTGGCCTGTAGCTCAGCCGCCACCTAGGGAAACCTACCAAACCTGTGCATTTCTGAAAACTAGAGACCTAGGGGAATCCAAGATGGGGTGACTTGTGTGGCTCGGGCCAGGTTCTGTTACCCAGAATCCTTTGCAAACCTCAAAATTTGGCTAAAAAAACACATGTTCCTCACATTTCTGTGGCAGAAAGTTCTGGAATCTGAGAGGAGCCACGAATTTCCTTCCACCCAGCATTCCCCCATGTCTCCCGATAAAAATGATACCTCACTTGTGTGGGTAAGCCTAGCGCCCGTGACAGGAAATTCCCCAAAGCGCAACGTGGACACAGCCAAATTTTTGAAGGAAAACAGAGGTGTTTTTTGTAAAGTGCCTACCTGTAGATTTTGGCCTGTAGCTCATCCGCCACCTAGGGAAACCTACCAAACCTGTGCATTTCTGAAAACTAGAGACCTAGGGGAATCCAAGATGGGCTGACTTGTGTGGCTCGGACCAGGTTCTGTTACCCAGAATCCTCTGCAAACCTCAAAATTTGGCTAAAAAAACATATGTTCGTAACATTTCTGTGGCAGAAAGTTCTGGAATCTGAGAGGAGCCACAAATGTCCTTCCACCCAGCGTTCCCCCACGTCTCCCGATAAAAATGATACCTCACTTGTGTGGGTAGGCCTAGCGCCCGCGACAGGAAACGCCCCAAAGCGCAACGTGGACACATCCAAATTTGTGAAGGAAAACAGAGGTGTTTTTTGCAAAGTGCCTACCTGTAGATTTTGGCTTGTAGCTCAGCCGCCACCTATGGAAACCTACCAAACCTGTGCATTTCTGAAATCTAGAGACCTAGGGGAATTCAAGATGGTGTGACTTGTGTGGCTCGGACCAGGTTCTGTTACCCAGAATCCTTTGCAAACCTCAAAATTTGGCTAAAAAAACACATGTTCCTCACATTTCTGTGGCAGAAAGTTCTGGAATCTGAGAGGAGCCACAAATTTCCTTCCACCCAGCGTTCCCCCACGTCTCCCGATAAAAATGATACCTCACTTGTGTGGGTAGGCCTAGCGCCCGCGACAGAAAACGCCCCAAAGCGCAACGTGGACACATCCAAATTTGTGAAGGAAAACAGAGGTGTTTTTTGCAAAGTGCCTACCTGTAGATTTTGGCCTGTAGCTCAGCCGCCACCTAGGGAAACCTACCAAACCTGTGCATTTCTGAAAACTAGAGACCTAGGGGAATGCAAGATGGGGTGACTTGTGTGGCTCGGACCAGGTTCTGTTACCCAGAATCCTTTGCAAACCTCAAAATTTGGCTAAAAAAACACATGTTCCTCACATTTCTGTGGCAGAAAGTTCTGGAATCTGAGAGGAGCCACGAATTTCCTTCCACCCAGCGTTCCCCCACGTCTCCCGATAAAAATGATACCTCACTTGTGTGCGTAGGCCTAGCGCCCGTGACAGGAAATGCCCCAAAGCGCAAAGTGGACACAGCCAAATTTTTGAAGGAAAACAGAGGTGTTTTTTGCAAAGTGCCTACCTGTAGATTTTGGCCTGTAGCTCAGCCGCCACCTAGGGAAACCTACCAAACCTGTGCATTTCTGAAAACTAGAGACCTAGGGGAATCCAAGATGGGGTGACTTGTGTGGCTCGGACCAGGTTCTGTTACCCAGAATCCTTTGCAAACCTCAAAATTTGGCTAAAAAAACACATGTTCCTCACATTTCTGTGGCAGAAAGTTCTGGAATCTGAGAGGAGCCACGAATTTCCTTCCACCCAGCATTCCCCCATGTCTCCCGATAAAAATGATACCTCACTTGTGTGGGTAAGCCTAGCGCCCGTGACAGGAAATTCCCCAAAGCGCAACGTGGACACAGCCAAATTTTTGAAGGAAAACAGAGGTGTTTTTTGTAAAGTGCCTACCTGTAGATTTCGGCCTGTAGCTCATCCGCCACCTAGGGAAACCTACCAAACCTGTGCATTTCTGAAAACTAGAGACCTAGGGGAATCCAAGATGGGCTGACTTGTGTGGCTCGGACCAGGTTCTGTTACCCAGAATCCTCTGCAAACCTCAAAATTTGGCTAAAAAAACATATGTTCGTAACATTTCTGTGGCAGAAAGTTCTGGAATCTGAGAGGAGCCACAAATTTCCTTCCACCCAGCGTTCCCCCACGTCTCCCGATAAAAATGATACCTCACTTGTGTGGGTAGGCCTAGCGCCCGCGACAGGAAACGCCCCAAAGCGCAACGTGGACACATCCAAATTTGTGAAGGAAAACAGAGGTGTTTTTTGCAAAGTGCCTACCTGTAGATTTTGGCTTGTAGCTCAGCCGCCACCTATGGAAACCTACCAAACCTGTGCATTTCTGAAATCTAGAGACCTAGGGGAATTCAAGATGGTGTGACTTGTGTGGCTCGGACCAGGTTCTGTTACCCAGAATCCTTTGCAAACCTCAAAATTTGGCTAAAAAAACACATGTTCCTCACATTTCTGTGGCAGAAAGTTCTGGAATCTGAGAGGAGCCACAAATTTCCTTCCACCCAGCGTTCCCCCACGTCTCCCGATAAAAATGATACCTCACTTGTGTGGGTAGGCCTAGCGCCCGCGACAGAAAACGCCCCAAAGCGCAACGTGGACACATCCAAATTTGTGAAGGAAAACAGAGGTGTTTTTTGCAAAGTGCCTACCTGTAGATTTTGGCCTGTAGCTCAGCCGCCACCTAGGGAAACCTACCAAACCTGTGCATTTCTGAAAACTAGAGACCTAGGGGAATCCAAGATGGGGTGACTTGTGTGGCTCGGACCAGGTTCTGTTACCCAGAATCCTTTGCAAACCTCAAAATTTGGCTAAAAAAACACATGTTCCTCACATTTCTGTGGCAGAAAGTTCTGGAATCTGAGAGGAGCCACGAATTTCCTTCCACCCAGCGTTCCCCCACGTCTCCCGATAAAAATGATACCTCACTTGTGTGCGTAGGCCTAGCGCCCGTGACAGGAAATGCCCCAAAGCGCAAAGTGGACACAGCCAAATTTTTGAAGGAAAACAGAGGTGTTTTTTGCAAAGTGCCTACCTGTAGATTTTGGCCTGTAGCTCAGCCGCCACCTAGGGAAACCTACCAAACCTGTGCATTTCTGAAAACTAGAGACCTAGGGGAATCCAAGATGGGGTGACTTGTGTGGCTCGGACCAGGTTCTGTTACCCAGAATCCTTTGCAAACCTCAAAATTTGGCTAAAAAAACACATGTTCCTCACATTTCTGTGGCAGAAAGTTCTGGAATCTGAGAGGAGCCACGAATTTCCTTCCACCCAGCGTTCCCCCACGTCTCCCGATAAAAATGATACCTCACTTGTGTGCGTAGGCCTAGCGCCCGTGACAGGAAATGCCCCAAAGCGCAAAGTGGACACAGCCAAATTTTTGAAGGAAAACAGAGGTGTTTTTTGCAAAGTGCCTACCTGTAGATTTTGGCCTGTAGCTCAGCCGCCACCTAGGGAAACCTACCAAACCTGTGCGTTTCTAAAAACTAGAGACCTAGGGGAATCCAAGATGGGGTGACTGGTGTGGCTCGGACCAGGTTCTGTTACCCAGAATCCTTTGCAAACCTCAAAATTTGGCTAAAAAAACACATGTGCCTCATATTTCTGTGGCAGAAAGTTCTGGAATCTGAGAGGAGCCACGAATTTCCTTCCACCTAGCGTTCCCCCACGTCTCCCGATAAAAATGATACCTCACTTGTGTGCGTAGGCCTAGCGCCCGTGACAGGAAATGCCCCAAAGCGCAACGTGGACACAGCCAAATTTTTGAAGGAAAACAGAGGTGTTTTTTGCAAAGTGCCTACCTGTAGATTTTGGCTTGTAGCTCAGCCGCCACCTAGGGAAACCTACCAAACCTGTGCATTTCTGAAAACTAGAGACCTAGGGGAATCCAAGATGGGGTGACTTGTGTGGCTCGGACCAGGTTCTGTTACCCAGAATCCTTTGCAAACCTCAAAATTTGGCTAAAAAAAACACATGTTCCTCACATTTCTGTGGCAGAAAGTTCTGGAATCTGAGAGGAGCCACGAATTTCCTTCCACCCAGCGTTCCCCCACGTCTCCCGATAAAAATTATACCTCACTTGTGTGGGTAGGCCTAGCGCCCGCGACAGGAAACGCCCCAAAGCGCAACGTGGACACATCCAAATCTGTGAAGGAAAACAGAGGTGTTTTTTGCAAAGTGCCTACCTGTAGATTTTGGATTGTAGCTCAGCCGCCACCTAGGGAAACCTACCAAACCTGTGCATTTCTGAAAACTAGAGACCTAGGGGAATCCAAGATGGGGTGACTTGTGTGGCTCGGACCAGGTTCTGTAACCCAGAATCCTTTGCAAAACTCAAAATTTGGCTAAAAAAACACATGTTCCTCACATTTCTGTGGCAGAAAGTTCTGGAATCTGAGAGGAGCCACGAATTTCCTTCCACCCAGCGTTCCCCCACGTCTCCTGATAAAAATGATACCTCACTTGTGTGGGTAGGCCTAGCGCCCGCAACAGGAAATGCCCCAAAGCGCAACGTAGACACAGCCAAATTTTTGAAGGAAAACAGAGGTGTTTTTTGCAAAGTGCCTACCTGTAGATTTTGGCCTGTAGCTCAGCCGCCACCTAGGGAAACCTACCAAACCTGTGCATTTCTGAAAACTAGAGACCTAGGGGAATCCAAGATGGGATGACTTGTGTGGCTCGGACCAGGTTCTGTTACCCAGAATCCATTGCAAACCTCAAAATTTGGCTAAAAAAACACATGTTCCTCACATTTCTGTGGCAGAAAGTTCTGGAATCTGAGAGGAGCCATGAATTTCCTTCCACCCAGCGTTCCCCCACGTCTCCCGATAAAAATGATAGCTCACTTGTGTGGGTAGGCCTAGCGCCCGCGACAGGAAACGCCCCAAAGCGCAACGTGGACACATCCAAATTTGTGAAGGAAAACAGAGGTGTTTTTTGCAAAGTGCCTACCTGTAGATTTTGGCTTGTAGCTCAGCCGCCACCTAGGGAAACCTACCAAACCTGTGCATTTCTGAAAACTAGAGACCTAGCGGAATCCAAGATGGGGTGACTTGTGTGGCTCGGACCAGGTTCTGATACCCAGAATCCTTTGCAAAACTCAAAATTTGGCTAAAAAAACACATGTTCCTCACATTTCTGTGGCAGAAAGTTCTGGAATCTGAGAGGAGCCACGAATTTCCTTCCACCCAGCGTTCCCCCACGTCTCCCGATAAAAATGATACCTCACTTGTGTGGGTAGGCCTAGCGCCCGCAACAGGAAATGCCCCAAAGCGCAACGTAGACACAGCCAAATTTTTGAAGGAAAACAGAGGTGTTTTTTGCAAAGTGCCTACCTGTAGATTTTGGCCTGTAGCTCAGCCGCCACCTAGGGAAACCTACCAAACCTGTGCATTTCTGAAAACTAGAGACCTAGGGGAATCCAAGATGGGGTGACTTGTGTGGCTCGGACCAGGTTCTGTTACCCAGAATCCATTGCAAACCTCAAAATTTGGCTAAAAAAACACATGTTCCTCACATTTTTTGTGGCAGAAAGTTCTGGAATCTGAGAGGAGCCACAAATTTCCTTCCACCCAGCGTTTCCCCACGTCTCCTGATAAAAATGATACCTCACTTGTGTGGGTAGGCCTAGCGCCCGCGACAGGAAACGCCCCAAAGCGCAACG